>NW_017673899.1:66328-96551 GCF_001879085.1 Nicotiana attenuata | reverse complement strand
TTTTACCTCTTTTCTGACTCGAGCAAGGCTTTCAATGGGATTCTTTACTGGTTATTTTATTGATTCCCTTTCCTTGTTTTACAAATCAAGTACCACCATGTATTTACCCTTTTTTGTCTACCGTGCACGAGGTATTTACTTGATTTCCTTCCTTAAATAACTTCTGCCCATTACCGTTTGAATTTGGACTCCTTAATTAAAGGAAATCTATAGGCTGATTGATTTTAATTGGTACATAGTTCCTTAATTATTACTAAACTATGATTCTTGCCTTATTTGCTACACCTGTTTGCAATTATAAATACCCTGCTCTTTCATTAACACACACACACGATTTTAATCATCACAACTCTCTTCTAAAACTTACACTCTTGCTTCTTGATTGCAATTTGACTTCCCTAAATCTACTATTTCTTCCTACTTGCTCTTCTGAACTGGTATGTCCTACTTTTGATTCAAGCATCAAAATCCAATGTGTTTACTTACAAGCTTTTATGCCCATGCCTAATTTACTGCTTTATAGAGTTCAATTTTAAAATAATTACTTATGTTTGGCTATCTGTTACTGCAATGAATCCCTATCCCCATTCCCCTTTATGTGCTTGGGCTGTAGTTTAAGACATGGCAACATACAAAGTTGTTGTCATGGATTAAGACTGGGTCCTTTGGATCCCAGCCTCTTTCAATCTCACATACCCCCATTCCCTTATGTGTATAGAGTTAAGGTATAGCCTGGCAGCCTCTAAATTGCTGTCCATGGCTGAACCTGAGCCTAAAAGGGTCCTAACTCTCTAATTTTTATGCTAACAAGCTGGTCAGGGGTGTGCCAGCAGCCCAGGTGCTAGGCATGACCACCAGCCTGCCCGGCTCCCCCCCTAATTCATTTTCATTGCACTTACACTTACTCCTAAGCCCTTAAGTCCTGCCCCCCTCCTGTGAGCCTTGCCTCGGGACCTTGAGTTCCCTTTGAACTTGGACACTTGAGGGCTGGCCCTTCCACACTACACTATAATCTGTTCTGCAATAATATTTGGGGTGTAAGCACTGCCTGGAACTCACGAAGTTCCTTGGAACTTTGACACATCCCAAATAAGAGAAAGGCTTTGAAAAATCCAATCCTGGAAGTTGGTTTATCTCATATTATTAGACTTTGAGACTGGATTAGGCTGATTAGATGTAGATGTAATCACTGATGTATTTTCATTTATTCTTTTGATTCACATGGTCTGTCATAAGCTTTGTAATGAACCTTGTAATAACTACTGGGGTATAGTGAAAAGGGATGGGATAGAATGCATGCCAAAGGGGTAGATACCATGCCTATAGGGTGTATATTTTCTCAATTCTGCATTTTCACGTAGATACCATGCCTATAGGGTGTATATTTTCTCAATTCTGCATTTTCACGTAGATACCATGCCTATAGGGTGTATATTTTCTCAATTCTGCATTTTCACGTAGATACCATGCCTATAGGGTGTATATTCTCTCAATTCTGCATTTTCACATAGAAAACATGTCTATAGGATTAATACTTTAAAATGTTGCATTCTTCACATAGATACCATGCTCACAGGTTTTCTGCACTTCGCAATATATACCATGTCAATAAATCACTGCTAAAATTCTGCACATCACGTAGATAATATGCCTATAGGATTTTTCCTGCATTTTTGCACGTGCATCTGTCATTAGGCAATTCCACTTATAGGGCCTAAAATAAACCAATCATATCAATGACCTGCTTAGAAGATCTCTGCATAACAAAATTCGTAACACCTAGAAAGCATGCCTATAGGAGTAACCGATTAAAATCTGAAATTGCCCACTCATCTTTAAAATCAGTAGTAATTCGTTTAAAGTGCTCGCAGAACTTACGATACTGTAACTTAAATATTTTTTTTCAATCAGTTCGTTCTCCCCCGTCTTTGAACTAATAGATATCATGCATATAGACCCTGTTTAACGCAGATAGATAGTTAGATAATTAATCAATCGTCAATTTTTCTGCAACTACATGTAAGCAAGACTAATTCGGACTCCCTATCTGGAAAATATGTGGTAGATCAATTCTTCCTACGCTAATTTTAATCAAGGACCTAAACAGTATGTGTAAGACGTGCTAAACAATTCGTTTCTCTAAATGAGGAGGCCTACTTGAGCCTTTAATTGCTTTATCTCCCCATTAAGTGTATTATGTGTTTGTGATTTTCGCCTTAGAATTTTATCCTTTTAAACCTCTGAAAAGCCAAGCTTCCTCCCTTTAGGATTAGTAGTCCTAAAAGCCTCCAGGACTGATAGGTGGGACGGGTAATAGAACGCTGTAGGTAGCGATACCATTCCGCGATTAATACCTTAACGGGGTGGGAAGGGTAGACATGGAGATGATGATCACACGATAACACTATGCGTACGATTGATTACCGGTGTTGTGTGGATGATCCATGTGATTTATAAACCTAGGACCCCTTTCCTTATGTTACTTTGTTTAGTATCAATAAATTCTGTCTTTTCAATTACCCAAGACTTCCCCTTTAATTTTTTCACTGCATTATTCCTTTTCCTTCTAACTTTTTCTTCTTTGTTTATTCAGTGTCTTGACTAATTCTTGCACTTAGACTCTCCCTCAAACAAAGTATAGATTCCAACATGCTTGTTTGCAACCCTTATGTGTAAATTTATTTGTATACTTGTTTACATTAAAGTCACAACATAGCATGGACGGGAACCACACTAGTGGATCTTGAGGGGTGCCTAACACCTTCCCCTTGAGATAATTTCTAGCCCTTACCCGAACTCTGGTTTTCAAATTCAAAACCCTTAGTGTCCTAATGCACTTAATCATTAGGTGGCGACTCTTCAATTCCAAAAACCCAATTCCCAAACGGGAATAGAGTTGTCTTGCCAAATGTCGTAAACCCGATTTCACTTTAGAAAAAGGGGGTCGACAGCATCAGACACAATTATCACATGTATTGTTCTGGTTTTTCATAGAGATGCATCAATCTTATTTGATCTAGGTTCCAATTACTCATATATATCATCTTACTTTGCTCCAAATTTCGGTATATCTCATGATTCTTTGAGTTCTCCTATGTATGTGTCCACGCCTGTGGGAGATTCTATTATTGTGGACCGTGTGTGTCGGTCGTGTTTAGTTTTTATTGGTGGTTTTGAGAGCAGGGTTGATCTATTGTTACTCAGTGTGGTAAATTTTGATGTTATCTTGGGCATGGACTGGTTGTCGCCCTATCATGCTATTCTAGATTGTCACGCCAAGACTGTGACATAATCTATGCCAGGTTTGCCAAGGTTAGAATGGAGGGGTACATTGGATTATATTTCTAGCAGGGTTGTGTCCTTCCTTAAGGCACATCAAATGGTTGAGAAGGTGTGTGATGCATATCTAGCCTTTATAAGAGATGTCCGTTCTGATACTCCTACCGTTGAGTCAGTTCCAGTAGTGAGAGACTTCTCGGATATATTTCCAGCATATCTTCCGGAGATGCCGCCTAATAGAGATATCAATTTTGGTATTGACTTATTGCCGAGAACTCAGTCTATTTCTATTCGACCATATCGTATGGCCCCAACGGATTTGAAGGAGCAGTTGCAAGAGTTTCTCGATAAGGGTTTCATTTGGCCTAATGTGTCACTTGGGGTGCTCTGGTTATGTTTTTGAAGAAAAAGGATGGATCTATGCTCATGTGTATTGATTATCAAATATTGAACAAGGTTACAGTGAAGAACAAGTACCCATTGCAGCACATTGATGACTTATTTGATAAGCTACAAGGTGCTAGAGTGTTCTCAAAGATTGATTTGCGGTCAGGGTATCATCAAATGATGATTCGGGATCCGGATATCCAGAAGACTGCTTTCAGGACTCGGTATGGTAACTACGAGTTCCTTATGATGTCATTTGGACTGATCAATGCCCCAGCAATATTTATGCACCTGATGAACAGTGTAGTCTAGCCATATCTTGATTCATTTGTCATTGTGTTTATTGACGACATTTTGGTGTACTCCCGCAACCAGGAGATCATGAGCATTATTTGAGGATTGTGCTCCAGACCTTGAGAGAAAAGAAGTTGTATGCAAAATTCTCAAAGTGCGAATTCTGGCTTGATTCGGTGGCATTTTCGTGTCATGTGGTGTCGAGTGAAGGGATCAATTTGGATCCGAAGAAGATTGAGGCAGTGCACAGTAGGCCCAGACCGTCTTTAACTGCTTAGATTCAGAGTTTCCTTTGTTTGGGCGGATACTATTGTCGTTTTGTAGAGGGTTTCTCATACATTGTTGCACCTATGGCCGATTGACCCAGAAGGGTTCTCCTTTTAGATGGTCAGGGGAGTGTGAGGAGAGCTTTCAAAAGCTCAAGATTGCTTTGACTACAACCCTGGTGTTGGTGTTGCCTACGGTTTAGGCTCTTACACTGTGTATTGTGATGCGTCACATGTTGGCCTTGGTACAGTGTTGATGCAAGACGGTAGGGTGATTGCCTACGCGTCTCGGATCTAAAGGTCCATGAGAAGAATTATCCTATCCACGACCTAGAATTGGCAGCTATTGTTCATGCCTTGAAGATTTGGTGGCACAATTTGTACGGCATCCCATGTGAGGCCTATACCGATCATCGGAGTCTCCAGATTCTGTTCAAATAGAAAGATCTTAATTTGTGGCAGCAAAGATGTTTAGAGTTGTTTAAAGACGAAGATATCACTATTCTATATCATCATAGGAAGGCCAATATGGTGATCGATGCCTTGAGTCGAAAGGCGGACAATATGGGTAGCTTAGCATATCTACTGACATCGGAGAGGCCATTAGCATTGAATGTTCAGGCCTTAGATAATCACTTTATTCGATTGGATGTTTCGGAGCCCAGACGGTTTCTTTCTTGCGTGGTTTCTCTGTTTTCTTTATATGATCACATCAGAGAGCGTTAGTATGAAGACCCCCATTTTCTTGTCCTTAAATACACGGCACAACACGGTGATGCCAAGGATCTTTCTAGTGGAGATGACGGTGTGTTGCGAATGCAAGGCTGGTTATGTGTGCCCAATGTAGATGTTTTATGTGAGTCGATTCTTCATGAGGCCCATAGTTTGCGGTATTCAATTCATCCGGGTGCCGCTAAGATATATTAGGATTTGAGGCAACACTATTGGTGGAGGAAAATGAGGAAAGACATAGTGGAGTGTGTAGCTCGGTGCCTAAATTGTCAACAGGTGAAGTATGAGCACCAGAAGCCAGGAGGTTTTCTTCAGAGACGTGAGATTCCCGAGTGGAAATGGGAGTGAGTTACCATGGACTTTGTTGTTGGGCTCCCACAGACTCAAAAGAAATTTGATGCTGTATGGGTGACTAAGTCGGCTCATTTTATTTCGGCGGTGACTACCTATTCTTCAGAGCAACTAGCTCAGATCTATATTCGCGAGATTGTTCGACTTCATGGTGTGCCGATATCCATCATATCTAACCAGGGCACGCAGTTTACATCACACTTCTGGAGAGCCGTACAATGTGAGTTAGGCACAAGGGGTTGAGTTGAATATATCATTCCACCCCAGACAGACGGACATCCCGAGCGCATCATTCAGATCTTAGAAGATATGCTTCGCGCCTGTGTTATGGATTTAGGGGATGCTTGGGATCAGTTCTTGCCGCTTGCGGGGTTTGTCTACAACAACAACTACCAGTTGAGTATTCAGATAGCTCCTTATGAGACCCTATATGGGAGGTGATGCCATTCTCCAGTTGGGTGGTTTGAGCCGGGTAAAGCTAGATTATTGGGCACGGATTGGTTCGAGATGCCTTGGAGAAGGTCAAGTTGATTCAGGATCGGCTTCGTAAAACACATTCTAGGAAGAAAAATAATGCCATGAAGGGTATGATGAGGTTCCGGAAGAAGGGCAAGTAGAGCCCTAGGTATGTTGGTCCTTATGCGATCCTTGAGAGAGTGGGAGAGGTTGCCTACAAGCTTGCATTGCCACCTACTTTTTCTGCAGTTCATCTAGAGGTTGCCTACAAGCTTGCATTGCCACCTACTTTATCTACAGTTCATCCAGTGTTCCATGTTTCCATGCTCCAAAAGTATCACGGTGATCCATCCCATGTTTTAGATTTCAGCTCAGTCCAATTAGACAAGTATTTGACTTATGTTGAGGAGCCGATGGCCATCTTGGACAGGTAGGTCCGAGAGTTGAGGCCAAAGAACATTGCTTCAGCGAAGGTTCAGTGGAGGGGTCAACCAGTCGAAGAGGTGACTTGGGAGACCGAGCATGATATGTGTAGCCGTTATCCTAATCTTTTCACCACTTTAGGTATGTCTCTACAATCGTTCGAGGATGAATATTAGTTTTAATAGAGGGAGGATGTAACGGCCTGGAAAGTCATTTTGAGTTTTTTTTACCCCCAATCCCCTATTTATTGCCTCCTCTATGTTATATTGTGGTTATGTGACTTGCTGGGGTGTTGGTTTGGGTTTCGGGTGAGTTTCAGTGTGGTTGGGATACTTAGTCCCAAAGTTGGAAGTTTAAGTTGAAAGTGTTGACCTGAGTTTGACTTTTGTGTAGATGACTCTGGAATAGAGTTTTGATGGTTCCGATAGCTTCGTATGGTAATTTTGGACTTAGGCGTATGTCAAGATATTGCTTTGGAGGGCCGTAGGTCTTTTTGGCTTGAACTAGCGAAGTTGGGATAGGCTCGTTGTGTCATTCATGATTTGTGTGCAAAATTTGATGTCATTCACAGTTGGTTTGGTATGTTTCGGCATTAGTTTTAGAAGTTAGAAGATCATTAGGCTTGAATCGATGTGCGATTCTTGGTTTTGGTGTTGTTTGATGTGATTTGAGACTTCGAGCGAGTTCTTATTATATTTTAGGACTTGTTGGTATGTTCGGACGGGGTCCCGGGGTCCCTGAGTGTGTTTTGGATTGAGTTTGGATCATTTATGAATGTATTGAGATTAGTAGTTTTCTGTGCTTCTGGTTTCCTTCACTACGTTCGTGAAGGTTCAGTCGCGATCGCGTAGGGTCTTTGTTGGCAGATGGAAAATTTCTCTTCGCGATCGCATAAATGGTGACGCGTTCGCGAAAGGTTGGAATGTTGTGCATTGCGAACGGGGGTAATGTATCGCGATAGCATAGAAGGAAGGTGAGAGTATGCTGAGGCACATGTTGCTCATTGCGCCCGTGTAGAGCTGAACGCGATCGATTAGTCTGAAGATCAGTGGTCAACACATTCACGACTGTAGTCTCGTGATTGCGTAGGAGGATTTGTGAGCTGAGGAAATTGTTCTTCGCGATTGCGTGTGTTTTTCCGCGATTGCGTAGAGTAAGAACTGGGCATCCGTTATTTAATTTTCAAATCGTGGGTTAGAGTTATTTTTCATCTTTTGAGTTAGAGACCTCGGTTTTGGGTAATTTTGGAAGAGATTTTCAAGGAGTTGATCGCGGTATTTGATCTTGACTCGGATTTGACTATTATACAAGAATCCATCTTTTTATCATTTAATTAGTGTTTTGAGTTGGAAAAATTGGGGAATTTTGTGAAAACTTATTAAGCTATATTTTGATGATTTGAAGATTGATTTGACGTCAGAATTGAATAGTTTTAGTATGGTTAGAATCGTTATTGAATAATTTTGTGGATTTTATAAGTTTGGTCGGGTTTCGAGATGTGGGCCCAGAGTTAACTTTTTGATTTTCTTTAAAGATTTCAAATTTATTATCCGAAATAGTTTCCTATGGTTTTTATTTACGATATAAAGTTATTTTGGCTAGATTCGAGCCATTAAAAGTTGCATATTCGTGGAAAAGGCTTACTAGTGGATTGAGTTAGCTTGTTTGTGGTAAGTATTGTCGCGCCCCCTTTTTCTCGCGAAATCGGGTTCATGACATTTGGAGGGACAACTCGTTCCTTGTGGGAACTGGGTTTTGAAGAGTCGCCACCTAATGATTTATGGTGGATTAGGACACCATACAAGGTTCAATTATAACTAAACTTGGATAACTAGAGATAGGGTAAGGGCTTTAAAATTATCCTAAGGGGAAGGTGTTAGGCACCCCTCAGGATCCACTAGTGTGGTTCCCGGCCAAATAGTTATTGTGAATTTGGGGTACAATTAACATATAAGCAGATAAGACTCAAGTAAGAGGGGATTTCAATTCATAATGGTTTGAAAGTAAACAAATTTGAAAGAACAATCAAAGAGCTGATTGTAAAATAAGGAGTTACAATGCTAAAAAAAAAAAAGAAAAAAGTAAAGAATGAAGAAAGGGGGGTCCTAGGTTTATTAAAAATATGGATCACCCCACACAATGTCCAGTAATCACTCCTCAATGAGGGGCTACAAGTGACATTACCGCGTGGTCATCATATCGATATCTACCCTTCCCACCCCGTTAAGGTATTAAAGCGCGAATTGGTCTCGATTACTTATTGTTTGCTATTACCCGTCCCATTCTTATCAGTCCCGGAGGTACTTAGGACTACTAATCCTAAAGGGAGGGATATTAGGCTTATTTGAAGTTTCAAAGGTAAAAATTCTAAGGCGACATACAAAACATATAAAGACTGCACATTAAAGGGGGAAACACATAGGCATATAAGGCTCAAGTATACCTCCTCAAACAAAAGCACATAAATAGCATGACTTGCACATACTTTTTAGGTCTGATTTAAAACACATAAAGACGGGGGAAGTTAATTGTTGAGGCAACTTAGTTTATTACATAACTCAGATAAGAAGTCCGAATCAGGCCTGCCTGCTGGTTGTAGTCATTAACAAAGCGGATTTAGTTTTACAATTATTATCCTAAGGCTTGCCTAAGTGCTTGGATGGAGTCCTATAGGCATGATGTCTATTCAATTCAGAAGGGGATGAGACAGTAAAACTCGAAATAGATTGTTTGAAATCCTATAGGCATGCTTGCTAAACCTTGTTAAGTAAGGAGATTAGATTATTAAAAGAAGTTCAGAAGAGACAAAATTAAATTAGACTAGTTATAGGTTCTGCCGGTGATAGTATCTACTATTACTGATTTTTAATCCCTATGAACAGGATATCTAATATTGAATGGGAACGAAACGAGTCAGATTTTATTTAAGAATCCATGCAGGCATGATTTCTATATGTTACTGATTTCAAAATTACGAACGTGATACTTATTTAGCTGTTTAGAACCTAAAGCATGATATCTAAGTGGCATGCAGAATTCGAATACGACCTATAGACAGGTTATCTAGGTGTGAAACTGAATGAACGAGATTTAGTATAATCCTAGAGACATGATTTCCAATGTAATTTGAAAGTGCAGAGTTAAAGAAGTCCTATAGACATGATTTCTAATGCAGTTTGAAAGTGCAGAATTAAAAGAAGTCCTATAGACATATTTTTCTAATGCAGTTTGCAAGTGCAGAATTAAAAGAAATCCTATAGGCATATTTTCTAATGCAGTTTGCAAGTGTAGGATTAAAAGAAGTCCTATAGGCATATTTTCTACCCTTGCATGCATAATTACCCAACCCTTTTTCACTAGCCAGCCCCAAATATTCATAACAAATTATTACAAACCAGGAATAATAAATTACATCAGAAAAGTACAAAGAAAATTACAACCAGAGGAAGCCTGATTCTTGACTTCCTCTCTGAGTTATGAGATAAACCAACTCAAAGACCACTGATCCAAAGCCTTTCTCAGACTTGAGTGTGTCAAAGTTCCCTAAGGGCCTCAATAGGACCCCGGGCAGTGCTCACACCCAAGTTTCATAACCAGAATAGGGACAAGTGCAGTGTGGAAGTGCCAACCCTCATGTGTACAAGTTCAGAGGGAGCTCATGGGTCCCAAGGCAAGGCTCACACGAGGGGGCAGAACTTAAGTCTAAGAAGATAGTGCAAGTGCAGAAACAGAGGAATAAAGGAGAGGGGTAAAGGGTGGCAGGGAAACGGTTACAGAGTTGACAACTTCATGCAAAATGGGTTCAGGGGTTGGGAATTGCAAAGAGCCTATGCATTTAGGCATGAGTCAATTCTAGGCATGCACAACAACAAGGGTGCTGTCATGCGTGTAAATCAACTAGAACACACACATATAAGGGTAACATAGAGGTAATGATCCTAGGAGGACCAAGTTTGGCTCATGTTCAGCAATATTCGATGCTGTCATGCCCCAAACAACCCATAAGCATCTAACAGATTGGGGTAGGGATTCAGGATTCATACTGCACTGATTCAGAACAAGGGAAAAGAAATTACAGCATGCTAAATAAAGATACTGAAATAGATACAAGCAACATGCAGACTAGATTGCAAAAAACACTAAGTAACCAAGTTGTTGTTGATGCTGAAAACATAATTAGAACATACCAGTTTGAAGAAGCAAAATGTAGTAAAGAAAAGCTACAGGACTTTGAAATATAGCTTTGGCTTTCAAACAGGTCACAGTGCAAGTAGTAAAGCAAAAGAGAGTGTTTTTAGTGTAAGTGTGAGTTTTTGAATCAAAAGTGTTCGTGTGTTTGTGTTAATGAGAGAGCAAGGTACTTATAGTTTGAAAACAGGTAGAAAATAAGGCAAGAATCATAGTTTAGCAGTAATTATGGAACTGTGTGCTAATTGTAATCAAATCAGTATAAGTACTTCCTATAATTAAGGAATTAAATTTAAACGGTAACATGCAAATACTAAGTAAGGAAAGAAATCACACAAGGCTGAATATAACAAATAAGGAAATATTTTCAGCATACTACAAGTACACAATATGTAATAGAAACTAGGTTCATCAGATTCTAAACAAGGAAAGGTCGGTAAGAATCAAATACCAATGTAACCAAGGTAAGGGAATTAATCAAATTAAGTAGAAAAGTAGGGATCGAAGGTTCACAGGAAAGTGTTCAAATTAGACCAAGAAACGGGGAAATCAGTAAGGCGAAACAAGGAAAGAATCAATTACTTAACATACAAGTGCAATCAGAATTTCACAAGTGATGGTTTGAAATCAATCCAAAAACGAAGGTCATTTAAGAGGGGAATTCAGCATATAAATAGAGTGCATAAACACTAGGCATGCAAGGCCAAACTATGGCAAAGAGAAGCAGCACACAATAACAATCACATATTCAGTAGACATTGAACTATCAAAGCATGGTAGTCACATAGGTCAATTTCATTAACTTAGTAAATAGAGAGAAGAGAGAGTATCAGAAGCATGCAAAGGTTTAAGTAAAAAAGCCCTTCTAAAAAAGTATAGTCGAGTTTTAATGATAGCAGGAAATCAAAATCACATAAAGAACAAATGCTGAAACAAAAGGTTTCAATCCAGTCAAGCAACTTCAAACAGATGAGTTGCACAATCAGCTTCAGAAGTTCGGATAGGCCCTCAAAGAAATTAGGGTTTTTGAAACCAATCGAACTCAAATATGACGAACAAGTAAATCAGACAACAAATAGTCTCAAAAACTCGAATGAACCCAAACTTAGGGTTTTTTTTAACACCAATCGAGTCTAGGGATGAAAAACAGATAAATCAAACAAATATTAACAAAAAATAGATTCAGAAACCTCAAAAGAAATTAAGGCTTTTAACATGCAAACTCCAGTAGAAGAACGACATAAGGAAACACAGTAGAACACGTAAAAAATCAGAGAAAGCTTCGAGATAACTTAGCTAAACCCTAATCGAAAAAGATAAAGGGTTTTGAAGGTAGAGTTTTAGGAGAAACTTTTTAATAAACGTTTAGAAGTTTAGAGCAAACACAGATCTAAAATAGATCTAAAAGAAATCGGAAGAACCTTGAAGGTTAGGGTTTCAGAAGAAGCCCAAATGGTGAGAAAGGCTTTGAAAAACCATCGATCTAAGCAGGAGAGTCAAGAATTAGACTTGAATAGCCATGGCTGGCCGGAGAAAGGTCAGAGACGACCAGAGAACAGTCATAAACTGAAAACGACTAAGGTCTGGACCAAACTTTCTAGGATCTAGCCTTGAAACCAGGATAACCGAACATGTAGAAGCTATAGGAGGTGGATACAGGCCTCTGATGGCCTTGGAAGCCATGGATTTGGGAGGTTTCAGGGTTGGAGTTTGATGGCGGCGGCTAGGGTTTGAGAGGGGTTTGAGAGATAAAGGGATTCGGAGGCGGACGAGTGTGTGAAATGGTTAGGGTTAGGGGGTAGTTTGAGATTAAAAAAGGTAAGGGCCGATATTGGCCGTTGATCATTTAGATAATCCCCGGGTTGGGTTATGAAGATGGGTTTGGGTCGGATTAATTTGGAATTGGGTCGGGGTAATTGGGCCTCAGATTGGGTTTAATAAAAAATATTAAAATAATTTCTGGAAATAAATTAAAGGTACTAAAATGACTGATAGTACATAATTATCAAATTAAAAATACTGGACTTAATTTTTATAGACATAAACGCAATTAAATCTAAAAGAGGCTAATATTGCAATTATATGCAATTTAGCTTTAAAAATACTAAATAAATTTATAAAATAATGTAAAAATTATATTAGCCACATTTTAATATAAATATGAAAATCCAATAAATGAATCACCAAAAATGATAATTTTGGGAATAATTATTGGGTTTTTCTGGATAAAGTAGAGTAATAAAAATCCTTAAAAGTTAAGAAAAAATAGGCATGCTCATGCTATTTTGTAAGTAGTTTGCATGTTTAAAAATATATAGGGAAAAATTGGGTATCAACAGCTGCCCCTCTTTAGCCATGAAGGATGAAAGAGTTGTCGGGTAAAGATATGATGACCAATTTTGACCAAACAAAATGGTTCGAGGAGGCGTAGGCCGTGCCCTGGCTTCCGAGCTGCCTACATATCCCTCCTTTTACAGGAATCAGGCCATATGTAGTTCAGGATCCATTGGCGGAGTATGCCGATGGAGACTTTTAAGAACGGATGCAATATTCAGGACGGGGGAATGGTTAAGGTTTGATAGGGCTGCGGGAACTGGAGCGGGATCGCTCCTGCCGAGATGGCCATTGCTCGCCGGTTTACCTGTAAATAAGCAATACAAGCATATATGGTGGGTAAATTTAAACATGATGCAAATTCCCGTCGGACCATGATGGTTGTCTTCGGACGGTTAGAATGACGTCCTTAGACCATGATGTCCGGGCCATGAAGCGTAGAATAAAGGATTGGTAGGCCATGAAATGATGCTCTCGGGCTATGAGGATGATGCCTCCAAACCATGATGCCTTTGAATAATGATATGCACAAGATAAAAGGGGTCCTCAGGCCATGACATGGCGTTCTCGGGATATGAAAATGATGCCTCCGAACGATGACGCCTTTGGATAATTTGGCGATCTTTCAGCCCATGCAATGCAGTAGGTGGCGATTTTTCAGCCATGCAAATGTAAATAAGGCGGCGATCTTTCAGCCATGCAAATGTAAATAAGGTGGCGATCTTTCAACCGTGCGAATGTAAATAAGGCTGCGATCTTTCTGCCATGCCAATGTAAGTAAGGTGGCAATCTTTCAGCCGTGCGAATATAAATAAGGCAGCGATCTTTTAGCCATGCAAATATAGATAAGGTGGCGATCTTTCAGCCATGCAAATGTAAGTAAGGCGGCGATCTTTCAGCCATGCAAATGTAAATAAGGCGGTGATCTTTCAGCCGTGCAAATGTAAATAAGGCGGCGATCTTTCAGCCATGGAAATATAGATAAGCTAGCGATCTTTCAGCCATGCAAATGTAAGTAAGGCGGCGATCTTTCAGCCGTGCAAATGTAAATAACGCGGTGATCTTTCATCCATACAAATGTAGATGGAGGTGGAGCTTAACCTCGAAAGGACGAATGGTAGCCTTATGCAATGCGGGAAATGCAGATGGAGACAATGTTTAGTCTCAGAAGGTAGAATGGTAGCCTTATGCAATGCAGGAAATGCAGAGGGAGACATCGTTTAGTCTCGGAAGGCAGAATGGTAGTCTTATGCAATGCAAAATGCAGATAGAGACATTGTTTAGTCTCGGAAGGCAGAATGGTAGCCTTATGCAAGAAATAAAAGGGGAAATGGTAATAGAGTTTTCATAGCTGATAGCAAATTGCGGTATCGTGACTGCTGGGGACATCGTGACATACGGAATGCCACTGGTGCATGTGGATAGCAAATGTTGGTAAGTGAAACAGTTCTGAGAGTTGTATTCCTGAACAATATTCGTTTCGTGAGTGTATAATATGTCAGATGCTTTCGTAATCCAAGTGCTTTTAGATGAACCGACGACTATGACGTGGATCAAGACATTGCGACCTCTCTTGCTACGGAATTTTGAGGGTTCTCTTCAAAATTCTGCCCCAGTTTAATGGGTTGATGCTTTCGACGGTTGCCTGCGCTGACTGGCTGAAATTACTTCGGAATTTTGAGGGTCCTCCTCAAAATTCTGCCCCAGTTTCCAATTTTGGGGGAAATAAAAATTTTATTGAATTGTGACCGAACCCATAAGGCTGCCTACGTATCCCCTCTTAAATGGGAATCAGGTCAGGCGTAGTTCAATTACATCATATAGGGAAAATATAAAGATTACACATAGTAACGTTTGACTGCGTCTGAATTAATCAGCTTTAGCCAAACTTCTCCGTCCATTTCTGCAAGTATGAGGGATCCTCCTGTCAAAACTCGGTGTACCATGTATGGCCCTTGCCGGTAGGGTGAGAACTTCCCTTTGGCTTCGTCTTGATGCGGAAAATTTTTCTTTAATTCCAGCTGCCCTGGTGTGAACTGTCTTGTCTTGACTCTTTTGTTAAAGGCTCTGGACATTCTGTTCTGATAAACTTGACCATGGCAAACTGCGTTCATCCTTTTCCCATCTATAAGAGCTAGCTGCTCGTAACAACTTTTTACCCATTCTGCGTCGTTGAGCTCGGCCTCCTGTATAATCCTTAAGGAAGGAATTTCCACTTTGACGGGAATGACGGCTTCTGTACCATAAACCAGCATATAGGGGGTTTCCCCAGTTGATGTGCAGACTGTGGTGCGATACCCCAATAAAGCAAATGATAGCTTCTCGTGCCACTGCTTATGCTTCTCTATCATTTTCCTCAATATCTTCTTGATATTCTTGTTGTTGGCTTCTACAGCTCCATTAATCTGAGGCCTGTAGGCTTTGGAATTCTTGTGTTTGATCCCGAAGGTTTCATACATAGCTTTCATCAAGTCACTATTGAGGTTGGAGCCATTATTAGTGATGATCGACTCTGGGATACCGAATCAATAAACAATACGGTTGCGGACAAAGTCTGCCACGACCTTCTTAGTCACTGCCCTGTAGGATGCTGCTTCGACCCACTTGGTGAAATAATCGATGGCTACTAGGATAAACCTGTGTCCGTTTGAAGCAATGTGCTTAATTGGACCAATAACGTCCATTCCCCAGTCGGCGAATGGCCAAGGCGAGCTTGTTGCATTGAGCTCATTTGGCGGCACCTTTATCATGTCGGCATGAATCTGACAGCGATGGCATTTCCGGACGTACTAGATGCAATCTGTCTCCATAGTCATCCAAAAGTAACCAGCTCGGAGTATCTTCTTGGCTAAGACAAAACCGTTCATGTGTGGACCGCAGGTCCCAGCGTGGATTTCCTATAGTAGTCTGGATGCTTCCTTTGCGTCGACAGACCTTATTAATCCCAAATCAGGGGTCCTCCTGTACAGGATTCCTCCGCTGTGAAAGAAATTGTTAGACAACCTCCGCAGCGTGCGCTTCTGGGTATGATTGGCAAGCTCCGAGTAATCTCCTTTCGCCAAATATTCCTTGATATCATGAAACCAAGGCTTTCCGTCTGCTTCTTCTTCAACATGGGCACAGTAAGCTGGCTGATCATAGATCTTTACCGGAATGGGATCAATGAAGTTTTTGTTGGGATGCTGTATCATGGATGACAGGGTAGCCAATGCATCAGCAAATTCATTCTGGATTCTGGGAACATGCCAGAATTCTGTCTTTGTGAACCTCTTTCTCAACTTCTGCATATGATGCAGATACGGGAGTATCTTGGAGTTCTTGGTTGCCCATTCCTCTCGTACCTAATGTATGAGTAAATCTGAATCTCCGATTATTAGCAACTCTTGAATGTCCATGTCAATGGCCATCTTGAGCCCTAAGATGCAGGCTTCGTACTCGGCCATATTGTTGGTGCAGGGGAACCTAAGCTTGGCGGACACTAGATAAGGCTGACCGGTTTCTGATACCAAGACTGCTCCTATACTGACTCCTTTGAAATTTGTTGCTCCATCTAAAAACATTCTGCAGACATCATAGGATTCTGCAATGTCTTCTCCTATGAATGATACCTCTTCGTCAGGAAAATACGTCTTCAGGAGTTCGTATTCTCCATCCACGGGGTTTTCAGCAAGGTGATCTGCTAGTGCTTGTCCCTTGATTGCCTTCTGAGTTACATAGACAATGTCGAATTCACTCAACAGGATTTGCCACTTGGCCAGCTTGCCAGTGGGCATGGGCTTCTGAAAGATGTACTTCAAAGGATCCATCCTTGATATGAGATATGTAGTATAGGCACAGAAGTAATGCCTCAGCTTCTGAGCTACCCAAGTCAAAGCACAGCAGGTGCGCTCTAACAGAGAATACCAGGCCTCGTACGGGGTGAACTTCTTACTGAGGTAATAGATGGCCTGCTCTTTCCTCCCTGTTTCGTCATGCTGCCCCAGAACACAGCCGAAAGCTCCATCCAATACTGCAAGGTAGAGTAATTGAGGTCTACCCGGCTCGAGCGGGACAAAAACTGGTGGTGTTGACAAGTATTCCTTGATTCTGTTGAAAGCTTTTTGGCAGTCATCAGTCCATTTGGTAGCGGCATCCTTCTTTAGCATCTTAAAGATTGGCTCACAGATAACTGTAGACTGTGCTATGAACCGGTTGATGTAGTTGAGTCTCCCCAAGAAACTCATCACGTCCTTCTTATTCTTTGGCGGTGGCAATTCTTGAATAGCTTTGACTTTTGATGGATCCAGCTCTATTCCTCGGCGACTCACAATAAACCCAAGTAATTTTCTAGCAGGAACCCCAAATGCACACTTCACGGGATTCAGTTTCAGGTTGTACCTTCGTAGTCTATTGAAAAACTTTCTCAAATCTTCCATGTGATCAGTTGCCTTCTTGGACTTGATGATAACGTCATCTACGTACACCTTAATCTCCTTGTGTATCATATCATGAAAAATGGTAGTGATAGACCTCATGTAGCTGGCCTCTGCATTCTTTAACCCAGACGGCATCATCTTGTAGCAGTACATTCCCTACGGCGTAATGAAAGCTGTTTTCTCAGCATCTTCTTCATCCATCCAAATCTGATGGTAACCAGCGAAACAATCCACGAACGATTGCAATTCATGCTTGGCGCAATTGTCGATCAGGATGTGTATGTTTGGTAAAGGGAAGTCATCTTTCGGACTGGCCCGGTTGAGATCCCGGTAGTCGACACAGACTCTAACCTTCCCGTCCTTCTTTGGTACTGGCACAATGTTGGCTAACCATGTCGGGTATTCTACTACCCTAAGAACCTTAGCTTTGACCTGCATAGTGACTTCTTCCTTGATTCTCAAACTCATATCAGGTTTGAACTTTCTGAGCTTTTGCTTTACCGGCGGACATGTTGGATCAGTTGGTAGTTTGTGGGCCACAATAGACGTGCTCAGGCCCGTCATGTCATCATACTACCAGGCGAATATGTCCTCATATTCCTTTAGCAATTCTGTGTATTCCTTCTTTTTTTATGGTGATAAGTGGACGATGATTCGCGTTTCTTTGACGTTTTCTGCATCTCCCAGGTTAACAACCTCAGTCTCGTCCAGGTTGGACTTTGGTCTATTTTCAAAATTCTCAACTTCCTTAACAATCTCCTCCGGTATGTCATCTTCCTCTAAATCTATGTTTGTTTGTTGCGTTGTCTCGTTGCATGTCACAGTCATTGGTTCATCAAGATAAGTAATAGTAATGCTGTATATGTAAAGTAATGAGAGAAAATAATAAGATTGTTGATTTATAAGAAAAATCGAAATGCTTTGATAAATTCCATAACTATTTTGAACATTGAAGATCTTATTGCGGAAATCAAAAATGTGAAAGGAAAAATTAACTAGTAAAAATAAAAGATAGTGCATGATGCTTGTTCAGCCTTGCTACCCTGAGGCTTGCCGAGCTCTGGTGGTTCTGATGGTCCAGTTATTGAGGCGGGATCCTTTGTTTACAGCCTGTATGGAAGGGCCTTCCCCCCTCCTCCTCCAGAATGACGCAACAATCCATATCATCGTCTTCAAGGAACAAATTCTTTACCGCTGCCAGTGCTTCCTCTTCTTCTGACCCATAGATAACATCGGCCGGTTGGAAAGTCTATTCCACGCGTGGTATTGGCTATTCCAGCGGATAGTAAGGACCACGCCACCAGTTGTTGAATTCTTCCCAAGTATACTCATATCCCAGACCGAAGGTGGTGCCATGTTTCTTGAGTTTTATGGGCTTAGTGATTCCTTGGAGGTTCTTCCTAAGCCCCTTACCATGTCCGTACCCACTCCAGTTCAATATACTCTCGATTTTGTTGCCCCACCATTTGTCTTTGTCAACAACATTGACTCATTCGATGTGGTGATAGGTCTCCCCCCTAACTTTCTTCTGCCTCCGATTGGAATTGTCTGGCGACTGTATATAGGATTGCTACCGTCACCGTGAATGATCACTTCCTGGTGATTCCACTCAAACTTCACCGCCTGATGTAGTGTTGACGCTACGGCCCCAGCAACATGAATCCATGGTCGTCCCAACAGCAAATTGTAAGATGCCGACACGTCTATCACTTGAAAATCAACATCGAACCAAGTAGGCCAAGTCTTTATCCTCAAGCCCGGATGTGTTTGAGATGGGTTGGGTGGAGTGTGGCATAGTCTCCACGTAGATGGGGGTGTTATGGTGGGTGTGGCAGTGGCTATTTGTGGAGTTTTGAGGTTCTGGGATGAGCAGCGTGGTATTGTTGGAAGTATGGCAGGTGTTGCAGTGGTGGTGAGAAGCGTGATGGTTCTTTGGGATGTTCTGTGGAGGTGTAGGGTTCTGAGCATTTGGGAAATTGATATCTGGAGTAGTGAGGGAAAATGATAGATTTGCCAGATTCCGAACCCGATCAAGTTCTTCTTGGAGTTTCAGTAGCTTTTGTTCCAGTTGGGATGCATTTTCCTTGGGAACCAGAGTACCGTGACCATGAGTGATCTCTACCCGTTCAGTTAAGTTTTCCTTTCTAGCGTTGTTCAAATCTTCCATCTTCCCTTTGTTCTTGTTTTTGATGGGACTAAGAGGAGGAGTGGGTGGAGGGCCCCTGGATCTCGTGGAATAAGATGATGTTGCCAGAGTGCACGAACTAACCTTTGGTAAGGGGAACAAATAAACAAAAAGTAAGAAAAAAAAGGTAACAAGTCAGTGAGGATCATAAAAAGATGTTGCAATATTTAAACACATAGTGCAGGAATGTAAGCCGTGCCCTAATTTGGGGACCTCTTTGTGCCCGAGGTAGGCCTAGCGACAAGTTGATTTGGAGAACTTGGAATGCTAAATGCCTCATTTTATTGATAAAAGGTAGACGAATCCCAAATCGAAATTAAATAACAGGAAAAATAAAGTTGCTAGTGTCCATTGGCCTTATTACATTTCATAAAAGAAGAAAAACTCCTATCTATTTGGTCCCAGAAGGACCTTTCCCAGATTCGGCATCCCTGGCTCCATCGAACAGCTTTCCCAACTCGCGAAGTCCCAGCAGCAGGTAGGCTCTGGCTAGATGTCCGCCTTCGTTTCCCTCAGCATTTTGGCAGTCTTCGACCCTCTTGAGAAATTTATTCTCCAACTCCACTATGCCCCGTTCCAAATATCCCAGTCGCTTGTTGGCACTGACAACCATATCCTTCCACTCCTCAATTAGCTTTTTATTGGCTTCTTGTATCTCACGGTGCTCGCTTTCGCATTCCCGAATCCTCTTGCGCAGCTGGTTGTATTTGACCTGTGCCTCGACCTTTTCATCTATGATCCTGTGACCTTGAACAAACCTAGGCTGGCCCAGACCATTATGATTATCCTCCAACCAGCATGAATAGTAGGGAGTACAGCCAGCGTGGTATCTGTCTGGCTCAATGGTATCTCTCCCCATGATAATCTTGCAGTGCCACATATGCTGAGCTTGGCACTTGTAAGGACTATCATCATCCTGGAAGTCAGCTCGGAAGTGACTCATCTTGTCGACCCTGGGTACAACCTGCTTCCTACCAGCTTGCCTCATAACCCGGAGAGAGACGTAAGGGTATGTTCCTCTCAGACCGATCAATATCAGAAAAGGTGCATCCCTGGATCGAGCGATGAACTCCTCGGTCGGAACGCACTTGAACATCCATTGTACCCGGTCCTCAGTCAGATTGTCGAAGAGCTCGACCCATTCTCTAGCATTCTCTGGTTGAGCGAACATATTAGGCATGTAATTCATTCGCCTTGGATGATGGAAGGCTATATGATCATCCCAGTCCCTTCGCTGAATCTCTTGTCGATATTCACCCTTTTGGAGATGCTCCATGAGCCAAAGTTGAAGTAGCAAATTGCAGCCTTCGAAGTGTTTGGCTCCTTGTTGACACCTTTCCAAGGCTCGGTACATCTCCGTATTGATCATGGGCACAATACTGAATGGTTTCCCACCAATTCCCTCCATTATAGTTTTAGTTACTATAGCCAGCCTGGTATGGACCCTTGCTTTCTTCATTGGAAACACTATCATCCCCAGGAAACAAAACATGAAGACGAAGACCCTTTGGTGAATATGCCCCAATGATGTGATGGCAAACTCGTCAGGATATGTCCGGTAGGATTTGCTATGACCGTACCTCTCGTACAAATAATCAAAAGGGATGTAGGAATCTTTCAAACATGTCAGTTCTGGATTCTTCTTTAAAAAGATCATTTTAAGGAAACCCCTGCCCTTGCGGTTCTCAGGCATTAACAAACCTGGAGTTTCCCATGGTATACCGGCCAATCCTCCTATTTCTTCTAGCAAGGGTGTCATCTCAATTTCCCCGAAGCGGAATACGGACCTCTCACAATCCCAGAATAGAGTAGCAGCTTCTATGATCTTGTTGTTGGTTTGGATTTCCAAGAGGGAAGGTAGATTTCCCAGATATTTCCGGACAAGAGTCTGATTACTGGAGTGAAGATCCTCCCACCAGCATAGCAATTTTGGGTGGATGTTGGTGACTGATCGCGGCCGTCTCAACACTACACAATGGTAGGAAGAGTGGGTAGCAATAACTAATACCCGGATAGTAGATTGGGGTCAAATTTCCACAGGGAGCTTGGAATGGAGTTGTATTGCCTGTTTAGCTTAGAATTGCGTTTGTACTTCTAATTGCACTCCTAACATTTCTGGGGGTTTTTATATTTAAAACTACTATTGTAATCTAAGGATTAAAGCTAAATTATGCTAAGGAAATATTGCTAAGTTATGCTTAATATAGGAAAAAGGCACTAGGGTCGTGACACTACCTAGGTGGCTAGCTAACGGGTAGAAGCTACTAAGGGGAGATTGATAAATATGGGTTTATTGCTATAGCCGTTGAACAATTGCACTCATTCTCACATCTCTCAGTAGAGAGAACAATTTTGCCCAATTGACTCTCTCGAGACCAATTAGGTAGGCCAATTAGACCGGGCAACTAGGGCTCAAGTAGGGTAGTTACTCTTTCGAGGTTTAACCCGTTAATTGGGACTACCATTCTCATGGGTCCATCCCAATTCCTTGTTGGGTTAACTTTTAGGGTCATATGACTCTCTTTCTCAAGAAGAGTTAGACCCACTAAGCTTGAATTCATGTTTGCAACCACAAATTCTAGATGGAAACACAAAATCAACCCAAATATCAAATACCCAATCTCAATCTCACCCTAGAATGCAACACCCATTAACTACCTACACTAGGGTTGAGCCACAACCCTAGCTAATGGGTTTATCTAGACATAATTAAAGAAGAAACAGTAGAAATAGATGATGAAAATAACATAATGATTTATTACTAATTAGAAATTATGATATTGAAGAGGAAAATTGCCAAAATAGGCTACACAATAGTTCACACGAGCGCAGCTCTTCTTCAGAATCTAAAACTTGACCTAAAAATGGTAAAAAGATCTATTTATACCCAGCTGGAAAATCTGGACAAAAATACCCTTGCAGGGTCAGCGCGGACCGCTCAAAAAGGTAGCGCGGACGCGTAGGCTCTTTGAACTCTCAAATCTCATCCTCTGAAGTTGGGGGCCGCGGACCGCGCAGAAATGTCGTGCGGCCTCGGCGGAGGGTCGGAGCGGACCGCGCAGGAATGGGGCGCCGCCGCATAGCTTGACTTGGCCAAATCTCCATGTCTCTGAATCTCCTTCACGCGGACCGCACTGATATGTAGCGCGGCCGCGTGGGACTGAAGCCTGCACTGGTGGTTCTCTGAACTCCCCTTGCACGGACCGCGCAGAAATGGAGCGCGGTCGCGTGGCTTGCACCTCAAATTACCCCTCTCTAAATCTCCTAGCGCGGCCGCGTGGCAAATCAGTGCGGTCCGCGCTAGGTCTTCTTGTTCCTCAACTTCACTTGTTCTTGACACTTGGCAAGTTTCACTCCGTTTTGAGCTGCTCTTTGACATTTGTCACCTTTTTGCTCAAACCTGCAATCAAGCGCAACTTATAAGCCTTTTGGGACTATTTTGTGGCAATTTGTAACAAAAGCAATAGCAAGTAAGGGGTATAATCATGGTAAAATCCTAGATTATCAACTCCCCCAAACTTAAACCCTTGCTTGTCCTCAAGCAAACAAAATAAGACCCACCCCAAAAAGAGCAATCCAAGAATTTCCAGCTATCCTAAATTAACCTCAACAAGCATCAATTGGGACTAACAATTGCCCTCAATACGAATGCATCATTAACACATTTTAAGCTTTTGAAAACTATGGATTAAGTGTGACACAAGAGCATCAAGGGTTGACACATTTCATCAAAGAGCTTTTCTCAAATACCTTGGTCATTGTGGAACCCAAACTCACACATCCTCAACTCTCCCTAAGCGAACCTCACTTTTTTAGAGTATTGACACACAAACCGAGGTTGAAGGATTTCCACTCATTTCTCTCACAAAGAAGGTCACAAGTCCAGCTCTAGGTACCATATGCTTGCCCCTTATGTAAGTATCCACTAATGTAGGTTCCCTTCGACTCAAGATCCTATAGGGCTTTTGGGAAGTCAATTGTGGAGGGCTTTTGGGTAAGGGTAAGACATGTTTCTTGTTCAAATGGGTTCAACCTTCCCTTAAGCACTTTCTTTGATCATTTTGGCACACTTTCTTGACTCATTTGGGTAATTCACTTCTTTTCAAGGGCTAGAGGGACATATTGTCACTCTTTCTTAGGCAATTCAAATTATTTCTCCTTTTTCTACTTTTGTTTCCACGCCTTTTTCACTTTTGTTTTTCTTGACCCCTTTTTATTCTTTTTCACCTTGTTCTTTCTTTTTGTCTTTTTCTTTTTCTCTTTTTCATTGCCTTGCCTTTCTCTTTTTGCTTTAGTACCTTTTTCCCTTTTTGTTTTCCTTCTTGTCTCTCCCCCCCAAACTTTGACTTTGCCATTGCTCAAGGGAAGTGTGGGTGCCAAGAGAGGATAGAAACGGGTATAGGCTTGTAACATTGGTTCATGAAAGAAGAAGGTTTAAGGCTCAAAAGGGTTAACTAGGGATCATTTTATTGGTAGGCCATGGAATTGTTCATTTTACAATTGGATCAAGGAGAGCCTATAGTCACTTCTCAAGTCAAACTTCACCTATGATTTCGCCTCAACAAACACTCAGGGCAAGTTCTAGACCATTGGCTTGGGACTTGGACTCAAACTTCTATTCCTCACCACACATGTTAGGGGATTGCTAAAGATATCGAGTCGAGGGCCCACAACGACCTTAGTCATGATTCAAGCGCACAATGGTCCAAAAAGACCACATGATGATTGTTTGGTCAACACAAGAGTCTCAAGGCCACGACTTTCACCACACCCTAAACACAACATTATGTCTTTGACCATGGGATCAAAGGCAAATGTGTTAGGCCCAAGTTAAGCTTTGCCTGAGGTACCATTAACTACGAAATATCAAAAACAAAAGAAAAATCAAAGAAACAGACTCAAACCCTTAAGAAGGTAGTCACTCCATCTATCATCGGGAAGAGCCACCTGGTTCACACTATACTCTACCCTTGGAAAGAACCGTGGCATTAAGAAAACCAAGGGCTTATTGAAAACGCCAAAAACAAAACAAAAGGCTACGAGCCTATCCACTAAGCTAAAAATGAAAATTTTTGCGAAAATAGAAAAATCGAATGAATATGTACAATAGGGGAGTAGAATATACAATGAGGGATGAATATGTACCAAAAGTACTTTATATACATAACAAAAGAGAATAAAAAGTGCGAGAAAAGTAGCTAAAATGTGAAGTTATATACAGACCAACTAGAAAATCAAAGCAACAAAACATAAAATAAGAATCCAATATGTACAGTCATCCAGATAATCCAAAAAGTAGGGCGCACCCCCAGGAATAAGAGCTGGCATTGTCTCCAATGCCAACTACACAAATAAGTACAAAATAAGGTCAAAGGATATAGAAAGGCTCCCTAAGCCTGATCCGTCTGCATGGGCTCCTCAGTGGTCCCCTGGTCCTCCGTACTGGTGGGAACCTCAGACTGGTTCCCGGCTTGCTGCTGCTCTGCTGCTGGGACAGAGGCCGGGACATGGACCGGCTGAATATCTGGTGCAACACTGGAGAGACCCTCCTGAACCTTTGCTACCTCGATCACTACACCCTCAGTGCTAGGAAGCTTCCTCTTCTTTCTTGGGTGCCTAGGCTCCTCCTCCTGCTATGGCTGAGATGCTGCTGGGTCTAGGGCTGGATCCCCAAATAGCAAGTCTAATGGCATCTGGTCTGCCAATAGCTTTTCCACTTCAGCTCGAAGCTTCTTCACCGAATCCCTCGACGCCCTTGACTTTCTCATCTTCTTATGTTCCTTGGCGAGCTCCTTCAAAGCCTTACCATGTGAATCTACCACCTTAGTCAAGGTGGCCTGAGTCTCTAAAATCTTCTCCGAGTTGGCCAAGAGCTTCTTCAATGTCTCCTCAATAGAAGGAGGAATCTGAACAGTGGCTGGTGCTGACCGGGCCTCAACTATAGTAGCCAAGGTGGACAACTTGGATGTCGCAGCTGACATCCAATTGTTCAAACTGGCTAAAAACTGACTGAGCTGGTGGGCAGTGAACCGATGAGTCTTTGATGAAGGGACTGCCGGGTCAGCTGAAGTAGAAGGACCTGGGGGCAAGGGCTCACTGGTGGATGTGGAAGGGATGGAGGATGGTCCAGTAGAAGGCTCTACCGCAACTGGCTCCTCAGACTGGCCAGTTGGGGCAGAGGTGGGTGGCTGGTATTTCTTTGACTTTGGGTTGTCCGAACCCAACTGACTATACCATGAGTAGGGGGCCACCGGCTTGGTTGTGACATCAAATCGTTTCTTCTTGACCTTCAAATCCCTAAAGTACAGAGACAGGGTGTTGGGGAAGGGGTAATTTGTGGTCGTCTCCTGTCCCACAGCAGAAATCACCCTCGAGATGATGTTACCAACATTGATAGGAAAACCGGCCATGATGGATGCCACAAGAACAGCCCGGGCAAGAGGAACTGTGTGATCATGAGTGGAAGGATCAAGTCTACTACAAACAAATGTCAACCAACCCTTAGCTTCAAAACTGAAAGTGTTCCACAGAATCTTCTCCCCTACTTTCAACCATTTTGGGACAGTGCCTGGGGCTGCCAAGTATTCAGCCAACCAAGGACGCACCTCCTCACCCATTGCCAGCTTAGCTAAGTACTGTGTCTCATCCTCCTCCTTGAACCCCAAATAGGCATTCAAGGACTTCCCATCAAACACTACCATCTTGTCTCTCACCTTCGTCACCTTAGTATCTTTGACTATGTGGGAAACATTGCAATAAAATTCTTTCACCATATGTTCATTGGCATCAATACATTTCTCCTTGAAGAAGTCCCAGCCATATCTAGTTCGGAATTCCTTTTGCACGTTCGGGTTGTGGGGTAGGAGGTCTTTGTTAATGAATGTTCTCTCTGGAATTAGTTTTCTCAAGGGCCACCACTCTCTGAATTTATGGAATGCCAACTCACTCACAAATATGTCTTCCCATGCTTCAGGTTTTCTGGTTCGTTCAATTCCCCCGACTTGAGGCTCACCTCCCTCACCGTATCCTGCACTCTCCCCGGATAATGAAGTTGTGGGGGAGGTGGAGTATTGATCGCCACTGCCTGCTACGGACTCATCAGACGAATCCGAGACTACGTTGACCGGTCTTTTGGATGAGGGTGAAGGTGGAGGAGTGTCATGTAATTGGAGTGGGTCAGTGACGTGAGTGGGGGCAGACTCTGAGGTTATGCTCCTGGATGGTGCATACTCACTCCCCGAAGAGTGAGAGGCAAATCTATCCGCAACCCGTATCAGTTTACGGGTCTTTTTAATGTTTTCCCGAGCCTGGGGAGTGAGTTTAGCTATTCTTTTTCCCTTACTCCCTCGGGAGGCACCACCTCTCCCGGGTTGTTGTGTTTGTTTACCGCCTCGTTTTATAACCATGATCTGCAAAAATACACGTCTAACATTGTTAGTTTAAGCACATACAGTGGAAAAGATGAATAACACAAGACGAAAACACAGTTAATTTGCAGAATACAGAAGCAAGACACAGGGGCGCGGGCCGCGCAAAGCAGTCACGCGGCCGCGCTGCAGCAGCGCAGACCGCGCAAATGTGAAGCGCGGCCGCGCTTGGCAATAACCTCCAAAAATCACCTCTCTGAATCTCCCCAACGCGGTCCGCACTGATGTGGAACGCGGCCACGTTGGGCCAACGCGACCGCGCAAAACTATGACGCCGCCGCGCTGGGAAAGTTAGGCACCCACAGAAGAATCAACGCGGACCGCGCAGAAAGGACGCGTGGTCGCGCTGGGCCATGTAATTGAACTGAGTTAGGTTTAGCATTTTGGTCCATTTTTCATCAAGTCTTTGAGTCCTAGTTGTCCCTACTCAATTATTCATATAGAAATTCATGCCTAGTGTTCAAGACAAACACAAAAAAAAACTAACCTAATCATTAAACCTAAGAAAAATGTGAAGAAAGAAGAAGCTATACTACTGGGAAGCAAACAAAATAATTATAAATTAAGACTAATGAATAAAATGTGCAAGAAATGTTACCAGGAATTATGAAAATTCAAGCTACTTGATGCAAAGGTCTCAGATGAACAGTAAAAATGAGGCTCAGGAAGTTAGAGTGCGAAAAGGGTAAAGTGAGGCCTAAGGTCTCTATTTATAGAAAACAGTGGGACCCCCTTCTTACCTACCAGCGCGGCCGCGAAAAAATGGCCACGGACCGCGCTGGGTTTATGTCCAGCACACTTGAACCTAGTTGCCCATGCGGACCGCACTATTATGTAGCGCGGCCGCATGTGAAACTTTAGAGAGCATGAATACTTGGGTCCTCCCAGCGCGGACCGCGCAATAATGCTACGCGGCCGCGCGGGTAACTTCAGAGACTTACTCCCCTAGCACAAGCCAGCGCGGACCGCACTGATTTGTAGCGCAGCCGCGTTGGCAAACTTCAGAGACCTGACTTTTTGTGCTTTCGTTTTGCACTGCTTCAACATTATCCCTACAACATCTCACAAACCATTAGCCCAAAAATCCTAGTCTACAAAGAAAATCAAAGAAATAGAAAAAGACATGGGTTGCCTCCCAAGAAGCGCCTGATTTAACGTCGCGGCACGACGCATGTTACCATCATATCACTTCAAATGAATGTGTGCCACCACGTGGCTGTCATCAAACTTTCCCAAATAATGCTTGACACGATGCCCATTGACCCGGAATACTTCACCATTCTTGTTTTTGAGATCAAGAGCACCAAAAGGAGTCACAAATATCACTTCGAAAGGACCACTCCACTTAGACTTGAGCTTGCCCGGAAATAACCTCAACCGGGAGTTGAAAAGAAGAACCATGTCGCCCACCTTGAACTCCTTACCCCGAGCATATTTGTCGTGAAGGTACTTCATCTTGTCCTCATACAAGGATGAGCTGGAGTAGGCATGAAATCTAAACTCATCAAGTTCATTCAATTGCTCCACACGGAGATTGGCTGCAACATCCCATTCCAAGTTCAACTTTCTCAACGCCCACATAGCCTTGTGTTCTAATTCCACCGGAAGATGGCAAGCCTTACCAAACACCAACCGATACGGAGACATACCAATTGGAGTCTTGTAAGCCGTCCGATAAGCCCAAAGAGCATCATCCAATTTCTTCGACCAATCGGTCCTATTAGCATTCACCGTTTTGGACAAAATACTCTTTATTTCCCGATTTGAGACTTCCACTTGACCACTAGCTTGTGGATGATAGGGGGTGGTCACTTTGTGGTTAACTCCATACTTAGCAAGCAATGAGTCGAAAGCCTTGTTGCAAAAATGGGACCCCCCATCACTAATAATGGCCCGAGGAGTACCAAACCTCGTGAAGATACTCTTTTTCAAGAATGCTACAACACTTCGGGCTTCATTGTTGGGTAGAGCCACGGCTTCCACCCACTTTGAGACATAGTCCACCGCCACGAGAATGTAAGTGTTACCACAAGAGCTCACGAACGGACCCATGAAATCGATGCCCCAAACATCAAAAATATCCACCTCGAGAATTGTATTGAGGGGCATCTCATCCTTCTTGGAAATACCGCCGGCTCTTTGACATGCATCACATCTCTTCACCAAGTCACTAGCATCCTTGAACAATGTCGGCCAATAGAATCCGCAACTCAAAACTTTTGAGGCCGTCCTCACCCCCCCATGATGGCCACCATAGGGAGAAGAGTGACACGCCTCCAATATGCTTATTTGCTCACTTTTCGGTACACATCTTACTATCACCCCATCCGTGCAAATTTTAAACAGATACGGATCATCCCAATAGAAATCCAAGCTATCCCGCTTGAGTTTCTTCCTTTGGTTGGAAGAGAGCTCACACGGGACATTACCAGTCACAATGAAGTTGGCGATGTCCGCGAACCATGGTATATCACACATAGAAACGGAAAGAAGCTGCTCGTCGGGGAACCTATCATTAATTTCAATACCATCACATGGTCTCCCCTCTTCCTCTAACCGGGACAAATGGTCCGCAACTTGATTCTCGCTTCCCTTTCTATCCATAATCTCTAAGTCAAATTCCTGAAGGAGTAGCACCCACCTCATCAGCCTTGCTTTCAAATCCTTCTTAGTCATCAAATACCGGAGGGCTGCATGGTCCGTGTGTATAATCACCTTTGCCCCCATAAGATAAGGTCGAAATTTCTCCATCGCGAACACAAAAGCCAATAGCTCTTTCTCCGTCACTGTGTAGTTTCTTTGGGCCTCATTCATCGTTTTGCTAGCATAATACACAGGATGGAANCTAGGCAGGAAATGATCCCATGACCCTCCAAACTCAATCACGCACGCACGGAGCATATCCTCCAGAATCAGAATAGTGCGCTCGGACTGTCCGTCCGTCTGGGGGTGAAATGCCGTGCTCAACTCCACCCGAGTGCCTAACTCCTGCTGCACGGCTCTCCAGAACTGCGATGTAAACTGTGTACCTCTGTCTGAGATGATAGAAACTGGAATACCATGCAAACGGACGATCTCCCTAATATAAATCTCCGCCAACCGCTCCGATGAATAAGTGGTACACACAGGAATGAAATGAGCGGACTTGGTCAGCCGATCCACAATGACCCAAATGGAATCAAACTTCTTCAAGGTCCGACGAAGTCCCGATACAAAGTCCATGGTGATACGCTCCCACTTCCACTCCGGAATCTCTATCTACTGAAGCAACCCACCCGGACGCTGGTGCTCATACTTCACCTGCTGGCAGTTGAGGCATCTAGACACGTAATCAACTATATCCTTCTTCATCCGTATCCACCAATAGTGCTGCCTCAAGTCCTGATACATCTTCGCGGCACCCGGATGGATGGAATACCGCGAACTATGGGCCTGTGCTAGAATCAACTCTCGAAGACCATCAACATTGGGCACACAAATCCGGCC
>NW_017673899.1:35750-64862 GCF_001879085.1 Nicotiana attenuata | reverse complement strand
CGTGAATCTCCTATAGTAGTCTGGATGCTTCCTTTGCGTCGACAGACCTTATTAATCCCAAATCAGGGGTCCTCCTGTACAGGATTCCTCCGCTGTGAAAGAAATTGTTAGACAACCTCCGCAGCGTGCGCTTCTGGGTATGATTGGCAAGCTCCGAGTAATCTCCTTTCGCCAAATATTCCTTGATATCATGAAACCAAGGCTTTCCGTCTGCTTCTTCTTCAACATGGGCACAGTAAGCTGGCTGATCATAGATCTTTACCGGAATGGGATCAATGAAGTTTTTGTTGGGATGCTGTATCATGGATGACAGGGTAGCCAATGCATCAGCAAATTCATTCTGGATTCTGGGAACATGCCAGAATTCTGTCTTTGTGAACCTCTTTCTCAACTTCTGCATATGATGCAGATACGGGAGTATCTTTGAGTTCTTGGTTGCCCATTCCTCTCGTACCTGATGTATGAGTAAATCTGAATCTCCGATTATTAGCAACTCTTGAATGTTCATGTCAATGGTCATCTTGAGCCCTAAGATGCAGGCTTTGTACTCGGCCATATTGTTAGTGCAGGGGAACCTAAGCTTGGCGGACACTAGATAAGGCTGACCGGTTTCTGATACCAAGAGTGCTCCTATACCAACTCCTTTGAAATTTGCTGCTCCATCGAAAAACATTCTCCAACCGTCACAGGATTCTGCAATGTCTTCATCTATGAATGATACCTCTTCGTCAGGAAAATACGTTTTTAGGGGTTCGTATTCTCCATCTACGGGATTTTCCGCAAGGTGATCTGCTAGTGCCTGTCCCTTGACCGTTTTCTGTGTTATGTAGACAATGTTGAACTCATTCAACAGGATTTGCCACTTGGCTAGCTTGCCAGTGGGCATGGGCTTCTGAAAGATGTATATTAAAGGATCTATCCTTGATATGAGATATGTAGTATAGGCACAAAAGTAATGCCTTAGCTTCTGAGCCACCCAAGTCAAAGCACAGTAGGTGCGCTCCAAAGAGAATACCAGGCCTCGTACGGAGTGAACTTCTTGCTGAGATAATAGATGGCTTGTTCCTTTCTTTCTGTTTCATCATGTTGCCCCAGGACGCAACTGAATCTCCGTCCAACACCGCAAGGTAGAGTAATAGGGGTCTACCTGGCTCAGGCGGGACCAAGACTGGTGGTGTTGACAGGTACTCCTTGATTCTGTCGAAGGCCCTTTGACAATCGTCGGTCCATTTGATAGCGGCGTCTTTCTTCAATATCTTAAAGATTGGCTCGCAAGTGACTGTGGATTGTGCTATGAACTGGCTGATGTAGTTAAGTCTTCCCAAGAAACTCATCACGTCTTTTTTGTTCTTTGGCGGTGGCAGTTCTTGAATGACTTTGACTTTTGATGGATCCAGTTCTATTCCTCGGCGGCTCACAATGAACCCAAGCAGCTTCCCAGCAGGAACCCCAAATGCACACTTTGCGGGATTTAGTTTTAGGTTGTATCTCCAAAACCTGTTGAAGAACTTCCTCAAATCTTCCATGTGATCAGTGGCCTTCTTGGACTTGATGATAACATCATCTACGTACACCTCGATCTCCTTGTGTATCATATCATGAAAATGGTAGTCATGGCCCTCATATAGGTGTCCCCTGCATCTTTAGACCGAACGACATCATTTTGTAACAATACATTCCCCACGGCGTAATGAAAGCCGTTTTCTCAGCATCTTCCTCATCCATCCAGATCTAGTGGTAACCGGCGAAACAATCCACGAATAACTACAGCTCATGCTTGGCGCAATTGTCAATCAGGATGTGTATATTTGGCAAAGGGAAGTCGTCTTTCAGGCTGGCCCGGTTGAGATCCCGGTAGTCGACATAAACTCTGTCATTCCCGTCCTTCTTTGGTACTGGCACAATGTTGGCTAACCATGTCGGGTATTCAACTACCCTGAGAACCTTAGCTTTGACTTGCTTAGTGACTTCTTCCTTGATTTTCAAACTCATATCAGGCTTGAACTTCTTGAGCTTTTGTTTTACCGGCGGACATGTCGGATCAGTTGGCAGTTTATGGGCCACAATAGACGTACTTAGACCCGTCATATCGTCATATGACCAAGCGAATATGTCCTCATATTCCCTGAGAAATTCTGTGTATTACCTCTTTTCTGACGGCGGCAAATGGACGCTGATTCGTGTTTCTTTGACATTTTCTGCATCTCCCAGGTTAATAATTTCTGTTTCGTCCAGATTGGACTTTGGCTTGTTCTCAAAGTTCTCCACCTCTTTGACAATTTCCTCTGGTATATCATCTTCCTCTAAATCAATGTCCGTTTGTTGTGTTGTCTCATTGCATGTCACAGTCATTGGTTCATCAAGATAAGTAATAGTAATGCTCGAGGCTCGCCGGGCTCTGGTTGTTCTGATAGACCAGTTATTGAGATGTGCTCCTCTACTTACGGCCTGTATGGAAGGGCCTTCCTGGCCTTCCTCCCCCTCCTCCTCAAGGATAACATAGCAATCCATGTCATCGTCTTCTAAAAACAAGCTTTTCATTTCTGTGAGCACCTCTTCTTCGTATGTCCCATAAACGATGCCAGCCTGTTTGAAAGTCTGTTCTAAGTGTGGTATCGGTTGCTCCAGTGGGTAGTAAGGACCACGTCATGGCGGCGACCAGTTATTGAACTCTTCCCAAGTGTATTCATATCCCAGACCGAAAGTAGTGCCGTACTTCTTGCCAAGCCCCTTGCCAGGTTCGTATGCACTCCAGTTCAATATACTCTCGATCTTGTTGTCACCATTTATCTTTATCAACAACATTGACTCGCACGATGTGGTGGTAGGTTTCCCCCCTAACTTTCTTCTTCCCCCTATTGCCGGAATGGTCTGACGACTGTATATGGGGTTGCTTCCATCATCGTGAATGATTACTTCTTGGTGATTCCATTCAAATTTCACGGCCTGATGCAGTGTTGAAGCCACAGCTCCCGCAGAATGAATCCAAGGGCGTCCAAACAGAAAATTGTAGGATGTGGGCACATCTATTACTTGGAACTCAACATCGAACCAGGTTGGTCCCATCTGAAGACACAGGCTGATCTCACCAATGGTGGCCCTCTAGGATCCATCAAAAGCTTTTACGTTGATTGCTCCTTCTTTTATCTCGTGCAAACCTTTGCCCAACTTCTTGAGCGTTACCAGAGGACAGATGTTAAGGCTGGAACCCCCGTCGACCAGGATCCTGGTGATGAAATAGTCCTCATATTGTACCGTGATATGAAAGGCTCTGTTGTGACCCAGCCCTTCAGGTGGCAGCTCGTCCTCATAGAAGGTGATTTTGTGGCTCTCTAATACCTGTCCCCACCATGTTAGCCATTTCCCCGCCGGTGATGTTGCTTGGCACGTAGGCTTCACTTAGTACCTTTAGCAGAGCATTTTTGTGTGATTTGGAATTCTGCAGTAGTGAGAGGATGGATATCTGCGCTGGTGTTTCGTTCAGCTGGTCAATGATCGAGTACTCTTTAGCCTGTATCTTTCTCCAAAGGTCGTCTGGACCTGTCTCAATGATGGGTGGCCGGTTGGAAGCCTACTTGCTAGACTCAGCTAGGTATTCAGGGGTATAGACTCTCCCTGTTCTTGTTATTCCCTGTGCTGCAATAGTTTCTTCGAACTTGACCTTGCCTTTTCTCCTGGCTTCAGCTGTGTAATCGCAGGGATAGCTTTTGTGTGGAATGAGGGCACAACGGACATCGCCACTGGGATTGGTGTGGCCACCTTTATTTCGAATGGGACACGTTCTTTGGGTGGCGAGACGGCAACTTCAAATGGTGCTGGTGCCTTTGCTGATGGAGCTTCTTCGAACTCAAGAGGGATAAACACATCTACCTCAGTGACCTTAGTGGTTGGATCTGGACCCTGATGGGGTTAAGAGTAACTGCTGGCTTCTTTGGATCATCGCCCTATATGATCAACCTGATGGATCCCTTGGGATCCCAATCATCTTCCACCTCAATCATGTGAATGCCCCCGCCTTTATGGTCCGGCAGAGGGTTGTTGCGGACATTCGGGGCGGGTTCTTTTGCCACAATAATCTTGTTATCTATTAAAGTCTGGATCTTGTCTTTCAGAGAATGACATTCGTCAATGGTGTGTCCTTTCATGCCGGAATGGTATGCACAGATTTGTTTGGATTAACCCACTGAGAAGGGTTCTCAAGAGTTGCAGCAGGGATAGGGGTGACATAACCAGCAGTTTTGAGTCATTCATACAACTGGTCAGTAGGTTTAGCAATGGCTGTATATTATTTTGGAGGCCTTCGGTCAAAGTTTAGTCGAGGTCTGGGGATGTTTTGGCGCGCAGGAGGGGATTGATAGTGGGATGGTTGAGTATTGTAGGCTTGGTAAACATGTGCGGGTTGGGAATATCTGGGTGAAGTAGGTTGATATATGGGAGGTGGAGATGGTTGATAGGCGGGTGGTAAGGGTGCTTGGTAGTTCGGAGTAGGTTGATATGTGAGTGGAGGTGTCAGGTAGGTTTGGTATTTGATAGGAGATTTGGTTCTTTGTGAAACCATCACAGCTCCTACGTCTCTTTTTTTGGACACACCACCGGACTGCAAGGCCTTATTTGTAGCCTGCAAAGCCTCGAAGTTCGTGACCATACTGCTCTTAATGCCTTCTTCGATTCGTTCCCCCAGCTTGATGATATCAGAAAATTTGTGGCTTTTCAATCATCATTAGTCGCTCATAGTATTGCGGGTCTTGGGTCTGGACAAAGAATTTGTTCATTTGTTCCTCCTCTAAGGCAGGTCTGACCCTGGCGGCTTCCGACCTCTAACAAGTAGCATAAACGTTTCTGTGGGTTTCTTCTTTAGATTCTGAATGTAGAACACATCTGGCGCATTTTCTGTGTTAAATCTGAACCTGTCCATGAAATCAGAGGCCATACCTACCAAACTTGACCATTTCTTAGGATCCTGGCTGATGTACCAGGATAGTGCATCTCGTTTTAGACTCCTCATGAACAGCTTTATGCAGATTCTCTCGTCCTTTCCGACCCCAACCAACTTGTCACAATACGTCCTCAAATGAACCCTGAGATCACCTGTACCGTCAAACATCTCGAACTTTGGAGGTTTGTACCCCTCGGGCAGTTCAACATCGGGCTGTATGCAGAGATCTTCATAATTCAACCCTTCAATTCCCTTGTTTCCTTTAATACCCTGGATCCGGCTAGTCAATTTCTTAAGTTCTTCAGCCAGGTTCTTGATAAGCAAATCTTTATTATCAGACTCGGGTGTGCCTGAGATGGGTTGGGTGGAGAGTGGCATGGTCTCCACGTAGATATGGGTGTTATGGTGGGCGTGGAAGTGGTCATTGGTGGAGTTTTGGAGTTTTGGGAGAAGCAATGAGGTGTTGAGCGGGATGATTTTGTTGCTTTGGGGTGGTGTAGGGTTTTGAGTAGTGGGAAGGGTGATATCCGGGGTGCTGAGCGAGAATGACAAACTTGCCAGATTCCGAACCTGGTCGAGCTCTTCCTAGAACTTTAGCAATTTTTGTTCAAGCTAGGATACATTTTCCTTGGGACCTTGAGTACCTTGACCATTAGTGACCTTTACTCGTTCAGTTGAGTTCTCCTTTCTGACGCTGTTCAAATCTTTCATCTTGCTTTTGTTCTTGTTCTTAACAGGACTTAGAGGAGGAGTGGGTTGAGGGCCCTTGGATCTTGTGGAATAGGATGATGTTGCCAGAGTGCTTGAACTAACCTTTGGGGAGGGGAATAACAAACAAAAATAAAACAAAAAGGTAACCATGTTAGTTGGGTGTTATAAAAAGCGTTGCAATATTTAAACACATAGTGTGAGAATGTAACTCTCGTCCTAATTTGGGGGACCTCTTTGTGCCCGAGGTAGTCCTAGCGGCAAATTAATTTGGAGAGCTCATAATGCTAAATGCCTCATATTATTGATAAAAAAATAAGATGAATCCCAAATCGACGCTAAACAACAGGAAATAAAAGTCACTAGTGGCCATTGGCCTTATTACATTTTAAATAACGAAAAGATAAAGTCCTATCTACTTGGTCCCTGAAGGACCTTCCCTAGACTCGACATCCTTGTCTCCGTCGAACAGCTTCCCCAGCTCGCGAAGTCCCAGCAATAGGTAGGCCCTGGCTAGATGTCCACCTTCGTTCCCCTCAGCATTCTGACAGTCTTCGACCCTCTTGAGGAACCTTCTTTCCAGCTCCATTATGCCTCGCTCCAAGTATCCCAGTCACTTGTTGGCACTGACAGCCATGTCCTTCCACTCCTCAATTAACTTTTGATTGGCTTCTCGTATCTCACGGTGCTCGCTTTCGCACTCCCGGATTCTCTTGCACAGTTGGTTGTATTTGACATGTGCTTCGGGCTTTTCGTCTATGATCCTATGACCTCGAACAAACCCAGGCTGGCTCAGACCATTATGATTATCCTCCAACCAGCCGGAATAGTAGGGAGTACAACTGGCGTGGTATCTATCTGGCTCGATGGTATCCCTCCCCATGACGATCTTGTAGTGCCACATATGCTGAGCTTGGCACTTGTAAGGGCTATCATCATCCTGGAAGTCAGCCCGGAAGTGACTCATCTTGTCGACCCTGGGTACAACTTGCTTCCTACCAGCTTGCCTTATAACTCGGAGAGGGACTTAAGGGTATGTTCCTCTCAGACCGATCAATATCAGAAAAGGTGCGTCTCTGGATCGGGCAATGACTTCTTCGGTCGGAAACCATTCGAAGATCCATTGCACTTGCTCCTCGGTCAAATTATCTAATAGCTCGAACCATCCTTTGGCATCCTCTGGCTGAGCAAACATATCAGGGATATAATTCATTCGCTTTGGGTGATGGAAAGCGATATGATCGTCCCTTCGCTGAATCTCTTGTCGGTATTTACCCTTTTGTAGATGCTCCACGAGCCAAAGTTGAAGTAGCAAATTGCAGCCTTCGAAGTGACTAGCTCCCTATTGACACTTTTCTAGGGCTCGGTATATTTCCGCGATGATCATGGGCATAATGCTGAATGGTTGCCCTCCAATTCCTTCCATTAAGGTCTTAGTCACCATGGCTAGTCTGGTGTGGATTCTTTCTTTCTTCATTGGAAACACAATCAACCCCAGGAAACAGAACATGAATACAAAGACCCTTCGATGAATATGCCCTAATGATGTGATGGCAAGCTCATCAGGATAGGTACGGTAGGATTTGCTGTGACCATACCTCTCGTACAAATAGTCAAAGGGGATATAGGATTTTTTTAGGCATGTCAGTTCTGGATTCTTCTTCAGACCCATCATTTTGAGGAAACCACTGCCCTTGCGGTTCTTAGGCATCAACAAACCCGAAGTCTCCCATACCAAACCGGCCAATCCTCCTATTTCTTTTAGCAAGGGTGTCATCTCAATGTCCCCAAAGCGGAACACAACCCTTTCGCAATCCTAAAAAAATGTGGCAGCTTTTATGATTTTGTTGTTGGGTTGAACCTCCCGGAGGGAAGGTAGGTTCCCTAGATATTTTCGAACGAGAGTCTAGTCACTGGAATGAAGATCTTTCCACCAGCTTAGTAGTCTTGGGTGGATGTTTGTAACCATGCCGAATCTGGGGATTTCGTGCCTCATTATCTGCAAGACAGAAGGGTTAGACCCTACCCCCACTGGACTCGACTATTTAACATCAACAATTAGCATTAAGCATTTAGTTCTCCAAATAAATGCACAAAACGTGATGATGTCCGTTTGGGTTTAGGGAAACCCAGTGGACTTTGGACAAGGCTATCTTAAAGGATCATTATGTGGACAACATAACTGATCCAGCTAGGTTTGACCATGATGCATGTACAACTTAAATGGAGTAAGGTTTCTATGGGGTTTAGACTGGTACCCTTGAGCGGACAACTCAAGGGGGAAAGGCACGAAACTGTCGACTACACCGTTGATCGACTGGTTTTACCGCAAATATGCCTTTCCGGATTTAGGGGGTAATGATATAGGAAGAGCGCAACAACTCATTATAAGTGTTGCTATGGGATTTATTTGGCAAGAGTGGAATATGATGTTGAGCATGATTATGCAATAAAAAAACATGTTGTCACATATTTGCATGTTTAAGAAAGCAGTAAATACAACAGTTTTTTGACAGTAAAGCAGTAATAAAGAAAGGGAAAGAAGAAGATAAGTCAGTTTTGCTTTGTAAAAGAAATTAAATGCTTAAAGGAGTTAAACAAGTAATTGCACATAAAGAGATATAAATTCACAATAACAGTTTGAAATGGTAAAAAGCCTAAAATCCCCAGCAGAGTCGCCATGCTGTCGCACCCCCTTTTTCTCGCAAAATCGGGTTCATGACATTTGGAGGGACAACTCGTTCCTTTTGGGAACTGGGTTTTGAAGAGTCGCCACCTAATGATTTATGGTGCATTAAGACACCTTACAGGGTTCAATTATAACTAAACTTGGATAACCAGAGATAGGGTAAGGGCTTTGAAATTATCCTAAGGGGAAGGTGTTAGGCACCCCTCAGGATCCACTAGTGTGGTTCCCGGCCAAATAGTTATTGTGAATTTGGGGTACAATTAACATGTAAGCAGATAAGGCTCAAGTAAGAGGGGATTTCAATTCATAATGGTTTGAAAGTAAACAAATTTTAAAGAACAATCAAAGAGCTGATTTTAAAATAAGGAGTTACAATGCTAAAAAAAGAAAGAAAGTAAACAATGAAGAAACGGGGGGTCCTAGGTTTATTAAAAATATGGATCACCCCACAAAATGTCCGGTAATCACTCCTCAATGAGGGGCTACACGTGACATTACCGCGTGGTCATCATATCCATATCTACCCATCCCACCCCGTTAAGGTATTAAAGCGCGGATTGGTCTCGATTATTGCATGCTATTACCCGTCCCATTCTTATCAGTCCCGGAGGTACTTAGGACTACTAATCCTAAAGGGAGGGATATTAGGCTTATTTGAAGTTTGAAAGGTAAAAATTTTAAGGCGACATACAAAACCTATAAAGACTGCACATTAAAGGGGGAAACACATAAGCATATAAGGCTCAAGTATACCTCCTCAAACAAAAGCACATAAATAGCATGACTTGCACATACTTTTTTAGGTCAGATTTAAAGCACATAAAGACGAGGGAAGTTAATTGTTGAGGCAACTTAGTTTATTACATAACTCAGATAAGAAGTCCGAATCAAGCCTGCCTGCTGGTTGTAGCCATTAACAAAGCGGATTTAGTTTTACAATTATTATCCTAAGGCTTGCCTGAGTGCTTGGACAGAGTCCTATAGGCATGATGTCTATTCAATTCAGAAGGGGATGAGACAGTAAAACTCGAAATAGATTGTTTGAAATCCTACAGGCATGCTTACTAAACCTTGTTAAGTAAGGGGATTAGATTATTAAAAGAAGTTCAGAAGAGACAAAATTAAATTAGACTAGTTACAGGTTCTGCAGGTGATAGTATCTACTGTTACTGATTTTTAATCCCTATGAACAGGATATCTAATATTGAGTGGGAATGAAACAAGTCAGATTTTATTTAATAATCCATGCAGGCATGATTTCTATATGTTACTGATTTCAAAATTACGAATGTGATACTTATTTAGCCGTTTAGAACCTAAAGCATGATATCTAAGTGGCATGCAGAATTCGAATACGACCTATAGACAGGTTATCTAGGTGTGAAACTGAACGAGCGGGATTTAGTATAATCCTAGAGACATGATTTATAATGTAATTTGAAAGTGCAGAGTTAAAGAAGTCCTATAGACATGATTTCTAATGCAGTTTGAAAGTGCAGAATTAAAAGAAGTCCTATAGACATATTTTCTAATGCAGTTTGCAAGTGCAGAAAAAGAAGTCTATAGGCATATTTTCTAATGCAGTTTGCAAGTGTAGAATTAAAAGAAGTCCTATAGGCATATTTTCTACCCTTGCATGCATAATTACCCAACCCTTTTTTACTAGCCAGCCCTAAATGTTCATTACAAATTATTACAAACCAGGAATAATAAATTACATATGAAAAATACAAAGAAAATTACAACCAGAGGAAGCCTGATTCTAGACTTCCTCTCTGAGTTATGGGATAAACCAACTCAAAGACCACAGATCCAAAGCCTTTCTCAGACTTGAGTGTGTCAGAGTTCCCTAAGGGCCTCAATAGGACCCCGGGCAGTGCTCACACCCAAGTTTCACAACCAGAATAGGGACAAGTGCAGTGTGGAAGTGCCAACCCTCATGTGTCCAAGTTCAGAGGGAGCTCATGGGTCCCAAGGCAAGGCTCACACGAGGGGGGCAGAACTTAAGTCTAAGAAGATAGTGCAAGTGCAGAAATAGAGGAATAAAGGAGAGGGGTAAAGGGTGGCAGGGAAACAGTTACAGAGTTGACAACTTCATACAAAAGGGGTTCAGGGGTTGGGAATTGCAAAGAGCCTATGCATTTAGGCATGAGTCAATTCCAGGCATGCACAGCAACAGGGGTGCTGTCATGCCTGTAAATCAACTAGAACACACACATATAATGGTAACATAGAGGTAATGATCCTAGGAGGACCAAGTTTGAGTCATGTTCAGCAATATTCGATGCTGTCATGCCCCAAACAACCCATAAGCATCAAACAGATTGGGGTAGGGATTTAGGATTCATACTGCACTGATTCAGAACAAGGGAAAAGAAAGTACAACATGCTAAATAAAGATACTGAAATTGATACAAGCAGCAGGCAGACTAGATTGCAAAAAAACATTAAGTAACCAAGTTTTTGTTGATGCTGAAAACTTAATTAGAACAATACCAGTTTAAAGAAGCAAAATGTAGTATAGCTTTGGCTTTCAAACAGGTCACAGTGCAAGTAGTAAAGCAAGAGAGAGTGTTTTTAGTGTAAGTGTGAGTTTTTTGAATCAAAAGTGTTTGTGTGTTTGTGTTAATGAGAGAGCAAGGTACTTATAGTTTGAAAACAGGTAGAAAATAAGGCAAGAATCATAGTTTAGCAATAATTATGGAACTATGTGCTAATTGAAATTAAATCAGTATAAGTACTTCCTTTAATTAAGGAGTTAACTTTAAACGGTAACATGCAAATACTAAGTAAGGAATGAAATCACACAAGGCTGAATATAATAAATAAGGAAATATTTTCAGAATAGTACAAGTACACAATATGTAATAGAGACTAGGTTCATCAGATTCTAAACAAGGAAAGGTCGGTAAGAATCAAATATCCATGTAACCAAGGTAAGGGAATTAATCAAATGAAGGTTCACAAGAAAGTGTTCAAATTAGACCAAGAAACTGGGAAATCAGTAAGGCGAAACAAGGAAAGAATCAATTACTTAACATACAAGTTCAATCAGAATTTCACACGGGATGGTTTGAAATCAGTCCAAAATTGAAGGTCATTAAAGAGGGGAATTCAGCATATAAATAGAGTGCATAAACATTAGGCATGCGAGGCCAAACTATGGCAAAGAGAAACAGCATGCAATAACAATCACATAGTCAGTAGACAGTGAACTATCGAAACATGGTAGTCACATAGGTCAATTTCATTAACTTAGTAACAGAGAGAAGAGAGAGTATCAGAAGCATGCAAAGGGTTAAGTAAAAAGGCCCTTCTGAAAAAGTATAGTCGAGTTTCAATGATAGCAGGAAATCAAAATCACATAAAGAAACAAATGCTGAAACAAAAAGGTTTCAAATCCAGTCAAGCAACTTCAAACAGATGAGTTGCACAAGCAGCTTCAGAAGTTCGAATAGGCCCCCAAAGAAATTAGGGTTTTTGAAACCAATCGAACTCAAAGATGACGAACAAGTAAATCACACAACAAATAGTCTCAGAAACTCGAATGAACCCAAACTTAGGTTTTTTTAACACCAATCGAGTCTAGGGATGAAAAACAGATAAATCAAACAAATATTAACAAAAAATAGATTCAGAAACCTCAAAAGAAATTAAGGCTTTTAACATGCAAACTCCAGTAGAAGAACGACATAAGGAAACACAGTAGAACATGTCAAAAATCAGAGAAAGCTTCGAGATAACTTAGCAAAAACCCTAATCGGAAAAGATAAAGGGTTTTGAAGGTAGAGCTTTAGGAGAAACTTTTTAAAAAACGTTTAGAAGTTTAGAGCAAACACAGATCTAAAACAAATCTAAAAGAAATCGGAAGAACCTTGAAGGTTAGGGTTTCAGAAGAAACCCAAATGGTGAGAAAGGCTTTGAAAAACCATCGATCTAAGCAGGAGAGTCAAGAATCAGACTCGAATAGCCATGGCTGGCCGGAGAAAGGTCAGAGACGACCGGAGAACAGTCATAAACTGAAAACGACCAAGGTCTGGACCAAACTTTCCAGGATCTAGCCTTGAAACCAGGATAACCGGACATGTAGAAGCTATAGGAGGTGGATACAGGCCTCCGATGGCCTTGGAAGCCATGGATTTGGGAGGTTTCAGGGTTGGAGTTTGATGGCGGCGGCTGGGTTTGAGAGGGGTTTGAGAGAGAAAGGGATTCAGAGGCGGCGGAGTGTGTGAAATGGTTAGGGTTAGGGGGTAGTTTGAGATTAAAAAAGGTAAGGGCCGATATTGGCCGTTGATCATTTAGATCAACGACTAGGATTAGGTAGGGGATCCGGGTTGGGTTATGAAGATGGGTTTGGGTCGGATTAATTTGGAATTGGGTCGGGGTAATTGGGCCTCAGATTGGGTTTAATTGGGGTGCCAAATCAGGCTAAAGTTGAAATGAAAATGGGCTAACATTTAAATAGCCATTTTCCCAATTTTGATTTATAAAAAAATGTAAAATAATTTCTGGAAATAAATTAAAGGTACTAAAATGACTGATAGTACATAATTATATAAATTAAAAATACTGGACTTAATTTTTAAAGACATAAACGCAATTAAATCTAAAAGAGGCTAATATTGCAATTATATGCAATTTAGTTTTAAAAATACTAAATAAACTTGTAAAAATTAGATTAGCCACATTTTAATATAAATATGAAAATCCAATAAATGAATCACCATAAATGATAATTTTGGGAATAATTATTGGTTTTTTTTTTGGATAAAATAGGGCAATAAATTGATTTAAAAATCCTTAAAAGTTAAGAAAAAATAGGCATGCTCATGCTATTTTGTAAGTAATTTGTATGTTTAAAAATATATAGGGAAAAATTGGGTATCAACATTGTGTGGGAGAACGACCCCTTAGGATTTGAGTTGGTTGTGCTATTTGTGATATGTGAAAGTCATATATGCAATGTGACGAGTTGGTACACGGGCTATATGTGGTATTTGACCGGTTTAGGATATTTGGACGATGGATTGTTATCTTTACCTGACATATTCAAAGGATATTGCAAATGTGATAATTGTTCTCTTTGTGAGACACTCAGGTGGTGCACTCTAGAATAGTACAATCAAATATGAATACTAACATTTTCAGAAAATTCAAAGGATAGGCACTGGAATCCTAGAAGTGATACATATTTACCTTAGTATGACTCCCCTCCCTATTAAAGAGAGAATGTTAGGCGACCTGAAGAGCCAATGAGATTGATCAAGGGGAGCTAAAAGCAAAATAATATTCTGTTGAAGTTTCTAGAATAATGTAATAGACAAACATTAGTAGGAGAATAAAAAAACTAAATGAAGCATTATGAGTAAGATGTGATAAATGGGTGATGACGGTAAATCAGAATATGACAGGATGACAGAGTCTATAGTCAAGTGAAGGAAAATACAAGAGGAGGCATGCCGTGAGACTATAAAATAGTATAAGCCATAGAGTTATATCCTCATTTCGAGAAATGAGTTAGTGACTCCATTATGATTACTAAAAGGCTAAGTTAGACCCCAGTGTAACAGAAATCAGTATGTGCTAGTAAACAAGGTAAACTAAACATGATTTAGGGACTAAGGAATCGATAATAGTTGACATCGTGAGAATTTCAGAGACCGCGTTCCGGCATAATAGAATGGACAATAGAAGAATAACCTTTAAAAGATATTCAGGAAGACGCTTCCCTTTAGAAAGTGTTATGAGCATACTTAAGCTTAAGGGACTAAGTTTGCCAGTTACACTACGTGTCACTTTCATGTGTAAGAAATTCAATTATCCTTAGTACATAAGGGTTACTGCAAGGAGAGTAAGGGTCATCAGAAATGTGAAAAGATGGTGAAGATGAAGAGGTAAAACATCTACCAGTAAGACTTTAGAGCATTAAATGTTTGTACTCCCCTAAAGGGGGGAAGATGGTCTGGCATGGTATTAAGTCGTAGTTAAGTGGTTCATGTAAATACAGAATGGTAAAGGAAGAATGCGGTAAATAGGTGAAGGGAATGAGATTGCATTTATTCAGATCCTATAGATATGTTACCACTCCAAAATGTTATGCAAGCACGATGCCAGGAAGCGGCAGTAAGGGATCCCAACAAGGATGTTAATTGTAAAATAAGTGTGAATGGACACTTGATACATAAGGAGCTAGCGCAAGAGGTAAGTTAAGACTTGAGACATAACCTAAGAGAGGTTACGCCAAAATATAGTTATGAGAATGGACCGACAAGTAGTTAGTAGTTAATTCAGGAAGAGCCTAATTATGGCTAGACAAGAGGTCATAGATAAATCAATAGATCATGCAAGATAAACATAGTGATCCCCAGCATAGGAAATTCAGTCTTGCAAATACGAGATTGTAATCCTCCAAAAATATTCAGATAGAAGTTGGGGTAGTTAAAGGTACCATATAGCTGTTGCGAAAATAAAAGAGAGTGTCACTAGGGCGACAATAAAAATTTGAGTTCGAAGTAAACCTACGAGCATAAGGTCACGGTGGTAAGTAACTAAGGATAATTATAGGCGAGTAAGAACATCAAAGATTATGTCGGGTATACGATGTAATAAGCCCCGCAGATTTACAAGAGCTAGAGGGTCTCCTCTAAGTGCTACAATGGAAGATTAGCTGAGGAAATAAGGAAGAAGGGTTTGACCTAAGCATAGCAATCTAAATTCAATATTATATAAGAAATGATCTTCTAACCATAGTCTCAGCCATTCCGAGGTCCCAGATCGCCCATTATGCATATCTACTTTCCAGTGTACCTCCTGCACGGGGTGCTTTTAGCGGTTAGTCTAGTCAACTGGGTCAGACCTAGTTTCAGCATCCGCGTTCGCCGAGAGGTTGTTTCGAGCGTAGAGATACCAAGTATATGGTGAGGGACTGTCTCAAACCTAGGGGGTGCACCTCTACATGCTCCACAGGTTCCACGGTTTCCCCAGGGTCCACAGGGTTCACATGTCGTGGTTGCTGCTCCATTAGCCACTCCATCTGCACTTCCAACTAAGGGTGAAGGTCAGGCGGGTAGAGGTTTCACTTCACATGCCGTGGTTGCTGCTATAGTTGCCACTCCAACTGTACTGCCACCTAGGGTTGGAGGTTAGGCGGGTAGAGGTTTCCCTAGAGGGGGAGGCCAGGCTCGTTGCTACGCTTTTCCAAGTAGGACAGAGGTTGTTGCATCGGATGTTGTCATCATAGGTATTGTTTTGATTTTTCATAAGGATGCATCAGTTTTATTTGATCTAGGTTCCACTTATTTGTATGTGTCATCTTACTTTGCTTCATATTTCGATATATCTCGTGATTCTTTGAGTGCCCCTGTATATGTGTCTACGCTTGTGATAGATTCTATTATTGTAGACCCTGTCTATTGGTTGTGTTTGGTCACTATGGGGGGTTATGAGACCAGAGTTAACCTTCAGCTACTCCGTATGGTGGATTTTGACGTGATATTGGGCATGGATTTATTGTTGCCATATCATGTTATTCTGGATTGTCACGCCAAGATAGTGACATTGGCTATGCCAAAGTTGACAAGGTTAGAGTGGAAGGGTACATCAGATTATATTCCTAGTAGGGTGGTGTCCTTTCTAATGGCACAATGAATGGTTGAGAAAGGGTGTGATGCATATCTAGCATTTGTGGGGATGTCAGTGCTGATACTTCTACGTTGAGTCAGTTCTGGTAGTGAGAGATATTCCAGATGTGTTTCTATCAAACCTACCATGCATGCTGCCCGATAGGTATATCGATTTTGGTATTGACTTGGTGTCGGACACTCAACCATTTCTGTTCCACCATGTTGTATGGCACCAGTGGAGTTGAATGAAGTACATGAACACCTTTAAGAGTGCTTGATAAGGGTTTTATTTGACCAGGTGTCTTGCCTTGGAGTGCTCTAGTTCTATTTGTGAAGAAGAAAGATGGCTTTATGAGAACATGTATTGATTACGGGCGGCTGAACAAGGTTACAGTCAAGAACAAGTACCCACTACCGCATATTGATGATCTGTTCGACCAGCTTTAGGGTGCTCAGGTATTATCGAAGATTGACTTGGGGGTCAGGGTATCATCAGCTGAAGATTTAGGATTTAGACATTTCAAAGACTATCTTCAGGACTCGCTATGATCATTATGAGTTTCGGTGATGTCATTTGGGCCGACCAATGCCCCAGCAGTATTTATGCACTTGATAAATAGTGTATTCCAACCATATCTTGATTCTTTTTTCATCGTGTTTATTGATGACATATTGGTGTATTCTCGCAACCGGGAAGATCACGAGCAGCACTTGAGGATTGTGCTCCAGACCTTGAGGAAGAAAAAGCTATATGCTAAATTCTCCAAGTGCTAGTTTTGTCTTCATTTATTGGTATTTTTGGGTCATGTGGTGTCTATTGAGGGGATTGAGGTGGATCAGAAGAAGGTGGAGGCAGTTTAGAGTTGGCCGCACAGTCTTGTACTATTGAGATTCAGAGTTTTCTAGGCTTGGCTGGTTATTATCGCTATTTCATGAAGGGTGTTTCATCTATCATAGCTCCTTTGACCAGATTGACTCAGAAGGGTGCTCTATTCAGGTGGTCTGATGAGTATGAGGAGAGATTTCAGAAGCTCAAAGACTGCCTTGACCGCAACTCCAATTCTGGTTTTGCCTTCAGCATGGGGTTCTTATATAGTTTATTATGACACTTCACGGATAGGAATCGGATGTGTATTGATGTAGGATGGTAGAGTGATTGATTATGATTTGCGTTAGTTGAAGTTCGATGATAAGAACTACCCAGTACATAATTTAGAGTTGGCAGCCATTATTACCTTGCAGATTTGGAAGCACTATCTCTACGGTACGTCTTATGAGGTATTTATATATCACAGGAGTCTAGAGCACTTGTTTAAGCAAAAAGATCTAAACTTGAGGCAATGGAGGTGGTTAGAGCTATTAAAGGACTATGATATCACCATTCTTTATCATCGTAGGAAGGCCAATGTGGTGGCCGATGCTTTGAGCAGGAAGGCTAAGAGCATGGGGAGTCTTGCTTATATTCCAGCTGGAGAGAGACCCTTAGCATTGGATGTTCAGGCTTTGGCCAATCGGTTTGTAAGGTTGGAGTTTCTCGGCATTCTTTGTACGAGTGCATCAAAGTGCGTCAGTATGAAGACCCATATTTGCTTGTCTTTAGGAAATGATGCATCACGATGATGCCAAGGAGGTTTCTATTGGAGATGATGGGGTGTTGAGGATGGAGGGTCGGATATGTGTGCCAAATGTTGATGGGTTGCATGAGTTTATTCTTGAGGAGGACCACAGTTTGTGGTATTTCATTCATCCAGGTGCTGGTAAGATGTATCAGGATTTGAGGCAACACTACTGGTGGAGAAGAATATAGAAATATACAGTGGAATATGTGGCTCGATATTTAAACTGTTAGCAGGTGAAATACGAGTATCAAAGATCGGGTGGTTTGCTACAGAGATTTGACATTTTGGAGTGGAAGTGGGAGCGTATCACCATGGATTTTGTAGTTGGTCTTCTATGGACCTTGATGAAATTTGACGCAGTATGGGCTATTGTGGACAGACTGACCAAGTTTGCACATTTCGTTCCTTCTGCTACCTACTCTTCAGAGCAGTAGGCTCATATCTATATTTGTGAGATTGTTCATCTTCATGGTGTGCCGGTGTCTATTATCTCCAATCGAGGCACGGAGTTCACATTGAATTTATGGAGAGCGGTGCAGCGTGAGTTAGGCACACAAGTCGACCTGAGCACGATATTTCATCCCTAGACAGATGGGCAGTTCGAGCGCACCATTCAGATCTTGAAGGACATGTTATGTGCTTGTGTTATGGATTTTAGGGGTTCATGGGATCTATTCCTACCATTCGCAGAGTTCGCCTGTAACAATAACTACTAATTGAGTATTGAGATGGCTCTTTATGAAGCCTTATATGTGAGGCGGTGTCATTCTCCCGTTGGTTGATTTAAGCCGGGGGAGGCTAGGTTGTTGGGAACTGATTTGTTTCGGGATGCCTTGGAGAAAGTTGAGTTGATTTTGGATTGGCTTCGTGTGGCACAGTCTAGGCAGAAGAGTTATGCTGATCAGAAGGCTCATGATGTAGCATTTTTGGTGGGAGGGAGGGTTTTTGCTCAGAATTTTGCCCATGAAGGGTATGATGAGTTTTGGGAAGAAGGGAAAGTCGAGCCCTAAGTATATTGGCCCTTTTGAGATCCTTAAGAGGGTTGATTAGGTGGCCTACAAACCTGAATTGCCAGCTAGCTTATCGGGAGTTCTTTCAGTGTTCCATGTTTCCATGCTGCAGAAATATTTTGATGATCCATCGCATGTATTAGGTTTCAGCTCAGTCCAATTGGACAAGGATTTGACTTATGTTGAGGAATCAGTGGCTATCTTGGACAAGAAGGTCCAAAAGTTGAGGTCAAAGAACATTGCTTCAGTGAAGGTTCAATGGAGGGGCCAACCGATCGAGGAGGCAACTTGGGAGACCAAGCATTACATGCGGAGTCATTATCCTTAACTTTTTGACACTTCAGGTATGTCTCTAGCACGTTTGAGGATGAACTTTTATTTTAAGAAGGGAGAATGTAATGACCTGACCGGTCGTTTTATGTATTTGAGCATCGTTTTCCTTTTGAAGCTTCTCGTATGTGTATTTGTAGTTTTATGACTTACGGGAATGGTTAGTTTCGTTACGGGGAAGTATTAGAATTATTTGGATTGTTTGGTTCTTGGTTTAGAAGCTTAAGTTGGAAATATTGACCGAGGTTTGACTTTTATGAAAACAATCCCAGAATGGTGTTTTGATCGCTCTTATAGGTTTGTACCGTTATTTTGGACTTGGGTGTATGCCCGGATTTGAATTCGGAGGTCCCTAGGTTGATTTGGCTTGTTTTGCCGAAAGTTGGCAATTTGAGGTCTAGAACTTAGGTTTGGCCGTAAGTTGGCTTTATCGCTATCAGGTTTCGATTTTGGTTTTGGGACTTGGAATATGTCTGTTTTCTATTTGGAGCTTGTCTGCAAAATTTGGTGTAATTCAGAGTTAGTTTGAAAGGATTCAGATGTTTGGTTGCAATTCTAGAGGTTCTTGAGTTTTCTTTTGAATTTCATGCGTTTTTGGTGTCCGATTCTTGGATCCGGATGTTATTGTGTGGATGGTTGGTGTAGAGTCCTGAGGGCTTGGATGAGTTTCCGACGTATTTCAAAATGGTTTGAATTCATTTTTGGGTTGTTGATGTGCTGGTGCTCCAGTTATCGCAATTACGAGCACCAGCCTCGCAATTGCAAAGTAGGCAGTGAGCGACAGGCATTGCATTTACGATTCCCTTATTGCAATTGCGAAGAAAGGCCTGGGCTAGATAGGTTCGCATTTTTGACCAATTGGTCGCATTTGCGAGAGGGACATACTTCGCAAATGCAAAGTCAGTGTCTCATTTGCAACATTCCCCTACACTGCCGAGAGCTACAGTTGCGAGTAAGTGTTTGCATTTGCGAGGGTTCGCAATTTCGAACCCAAGGTCGCAAGTGCAACATCTGCACATGAACATAAAGGCTGAAAAACATGACTTAGTCTCATTTTCACATTTTTAGAACCCTAGACTTGATAGGAGGCAATTTTGAGGAAGGATTTCAGCTACAACTATTGGGAAAGTAATTTTGATGGTTTTCAATTATATTCCATGATTATTTATGATATTTAACATCAAATTCATGAATTTCTTAGAGAATTTTTGGGGAAATTTGCCTGTATTTTGAAACATGAAGACTGCGATTTAAGAGTCAAATTGGATTCGGATTTGAAAACAAACCACATATATGGACTCTTGGGATTATGGGCAGTCGAGATCTACCCTTGGACTCGGGTTTTGACCGGGCAAGCCCTGGGTTGACTTTTGGGAGATTGTATAAAGATCATAGCTTTATTAATCGTAATTGGTTTCTCTTGTATTGTATGATGATATTAAGTCGTTTTTGTTAAATTTGAGCCGTTCGGAGGCGAATTTTTAGCGAAGGGCTATTTTAGAGTTTTGCTTTGGCCTAGTTGAAGTATCTTGCCAAACTTTGGGGGGGGGGGGGGGCGGAAACTACCCTTTAGGATTAGCTTTGATTGTACTATTTGAATTATGTGGAAGACGTGTACATGAGGTGACGAGTATGTACACGAGCTTATATGTGAACATTGACCGGTTTAACTCTTAGGTTATTTATAAGCATCTAATTGAAGTTGTTATTATTTGTTCTATCTTTCGTTGTCACATTTATTCTTACATGCTTTAATTGAAGTTGTTATTACATGTTCTAGTTTCCATTATCGAAGTTACTATAAGCTTTAATTTCAGCTATTCTCGTGCATTTAGTCGTACGTTCTATTTCATGCTATCTCTTTCACTGTTAAGCTTATTTTATACACTAGAGTTTGAAGTTGCCATTTCATGGAACTACCTTCATTATTGAGTTATTGAAGTTGTAGTTGTTGAGAGCTAATAACACATTTGTGGTTAAAATTGTTGGTTATTGGAATACCTTTCCTTGTTGAGTTATCTCCCATTTATTTTGTTGTTATTGAGATTTTGTACACATTGTGGTTGAGTCGTAGGCTATGTATTGTGGTGATATTGGTATTATTGATTTTGGCAACATTGTGGCAGATGGGCATGTGTGGTGCGAGTTGATTATTGTGTTATGATATTGATGTGCATGCGGCGGTATAAGGGTGGGCATTGATGCGCATGTGGCGAGCTAAGGTAGGATTTATACGTGTGTTACTAGTAAGAAAATTACTTGAAGCCACACAGTGAGATAAGTGGGCTAAAGCGCGTGTAGATATTACGGAAAAAATATTTTGTAAAAATAAATGCAAGGCTCATGCGGCGATATAAGGAAGATTGTGATCGTGATTCGCGAAATATGAATGTGTGGTACCTCGGCGTGATTCTTGTTGTATATTCTATGTTGGAAAGGTTTTTTTATTTGAACGGTTATTGTTTTATTTTACTTACCTCATTCCATTCGTATTTTGATTGTAATTTGTTACTTGTTGTCTTTATCATATGTACTATCTTTGCTGACATTTGTTGCTTTTGTTTTCGTTGATAGCCTTGTATTGATAAACTGCGTTGTTGTCATTTATTTCCTTTATTTTTCCGTTGTTAGATTATATTAATATTTTATACAGGTTCTACGTCTAGTAGGTGTCTTGACCTGACCTTGCCACTACTCTACCGAGGTTAGGCTTGATACTTACTGGGTAACGTTCTGGTGTACTGATGCTACGCTTTTGCATATTTTTATGCAGATCCAGGTACTTTTTCTCGTGTCGGATGCCAATGAGTTGACCCAGATATTTCGGAGACTTAAGGTATACCTTCTTGACGCTCGCAGGCCTTGGAGTCACCTAGTGGCGGATCCAGGATTTTAATGTCGTGGGTGCTCACTGATAAAAATTCTAAAAAAAAAAAGGAAAAAGGAGTTTAGTTATGGGTGCTCACTCAATATTTATCTAAATATTTTTATAATTACCTATACAAATTTACTAAATCTTGTCAAAGATAATGGGTGCTTGAGCACCCAAAATCAGCATGTAGATCCGCCACTGGAGTCACCTTTTGCTATTGTCTTTTCTACTATTTATCTTCACATCGAAACAATATTGTATTTAGAGATTCCTAGTGTACTTCTTAGAGCTTATGACTCTGTACTACATGTTTTGGGAATTACATGACTATTGTTCCATTTTTGGTTTTGTTGTGATATTTATTTGTTTAATTTTATATCTTATTCGTTATTTCCACTATATTTTCTATGTGTGTTAGACTTACCTAGTCTTAGAGAGATTAGGTGTCATTACGACTACCTAAGATGGGATTTTGGGGTCGTGACATGAAGTTATTTGCTTGAGTTTTCAACATTCAAGAAATTCATTTGTTTGCGACCTTATGAACTAAGGACCAATATTATATTTGATTTCCTTTGGTACTCCAAATTGGAAAATGTTATTCTTCCAAATGAAATCTATTACTTATATTTCTCTAACTTGCTAGAAGGCTCCTACTTCCACTCATTTAGTAAAATATTCAGTCAAAACTAATAAAAATCTTACCTTTTCTGGCGCTTGTGTTAGTGGCCGATAATATTCATTCCCCACTTCATAAATGGCCACGGAGCAAAGTACAGAATGTAACGGCTCCGCTGTTTGGTGATGTCGATTTGCATATTGTTTCCATTTATCGCATTTCTTTATGTAGCTTTCAGCTTCTTTTTCCAATCGAGGTCACTAGTATCCGGCTCTTATTAGTGTTCTCATTACCCCCCCTACCCCCCCCCCCCCCATGACAGCCGCAATGACTTTTATGTATTTTCCTCATAACATACTCGGTTTGCCTGAGTCTTGGGCATTTATCCAAGGGACAACTATACATTCTTTGATATAAATTCCTTTTAATTAGGTAGTTATGATGATCCGATAGATCGTTTTGAGTACTAGCCTTAATTTTCATGTTCCGAGACCTCTCATTGCTTCATTTGATGTTTATTGGTTTGTGAGTGTGGTTCGTGTCATTTTTCGGAAAGCTTTAATGAAGATTTTTGAAGACATAAGTGATTTTTGACTTAAAATAAGGCTAAAGTTGACCACGATCAATGTTCTTAGTAAACGACCACGAATCGGTATTTTTGACGATTCTGGTAGGTTCGTATGATATTTTTGAACTTGTATGCATATTTGGTTGGGGTCTCGGGTGACCCGAGCACGTTTCAGCGCATTATGTGAAAGTAAGCAAAATTGAGTTTTGAGTTGAAATCCTTTTGTTTTGATGATCGATTCTTGCTTTTTGATGTTATTTTGGTGATTCGAGTGAGTTTACATGATATTATTACATTTGTGTGCATGTTCGGATTGGAGCCTGAGGGGCTCGGGTGAGTTTCGGACGTGTTTTGGGATGGTTTGGAACAGCTGGTGCAACAGTTGTTGGTGCAAGGTGCAGGTATTGCATTTGCGAGAACCTGACCGCAATTACGAGCCTCGCATTTGCGATGTCAGGGTCGCAAATGCGAAGAGGGAGCTGGGGGTTAGCATTTGCGGGCTGGGATGACTCTGCATTTGCGACCCTTTAGTTGCTTTTGCAATGAGTGGGATTTTGGACTGCTTCGCAAATGCGAAGCATGCACCACATTTTCGATGGATGGGGACCTCGCAAATGCGAGGGTTATGTCGCATTTGTGACTTTTGTGGGACTGATTCAGTGATCCCATTTGCGATCAGTGTTTTGCATTTGCGGACAACGCAATTGCGAACAAGAGTTCGCAATTGCGAAATCTACAGCTATGTAAAAGATGGGAAGGTAGGGACTTAGCTCATTTCACACCATTTTTTTAACCCTAAACACTCTAGAGGTGATTTTCGAAGAGAATTTTCTTCCCAAATTCATTGGTAAGCAACTTTAACTAGTTTTTAATCAATTTCAATTACTTCCCATGAATTTAACATCAAATCCATGAATTTCAAGGTAGAAAATAAGGGTTTTGGGTAGAATTTAGGAAGTTTTTAAATTGAGATTTAGATCTCAAATTGAGATCGAATTTTAAAACAAATCACATATCCAGGCTGGGGAGTAATGGGTAATTAGGATTTGTTTCGAATCTCGAATTTTGACCAAGCAAGCCCTGGGTTGACTTTTGTTGACTTTTCAAAAAGGATCAATATTGAACCTTTTTCATTTGTGGGTAGTTTCTAAAGGTTGTTATGAATTGTTTGATCGATAACTGGCTAGATTCGATTAGTTTTGAGAGTCGTGATTGATTTTTGATTTGATTGCGGAAAGAGGTAAGTATCGTGGTTAACCTTAACTTGAGGGAATTAGGACTTGATTGGTCTATTTGCTACTTGATCTATGTGTGGGGATGGTGTATATGCTAGGAGACGAGTGTATATACGTTGTCATGGGTTAAGCATGTGGGGCATACTACTTAGTTGTTTGTCTTCAGTTACTTCATGCCTTCATTTATTCCATGTTACAACGTATTAAATGATTCAATTGGTACTTCCCCTTGTTAAATTCATGCATTTGTTTGTTACATGCCTTAATTTGCTATATGTTCCATGTATCCGTGCCTTTATTTATTGACTTTCTTTACCTGCCTCATGTTTTTGTATATTGTTAGATAGCTACTTTTACTAGTCTTATGTCTTTATTTGTTTAATTCCCTTATTGAGTTTCATTTTGAAATACGCCATAGTTGGTAGTAATTTTGTACAAACAAGTTATATATTTGGGATCGGATTGCACGCCGCAACAGGTATTGACATGATGTTTGGGAATCAGATTGCATGCCATAACAGATCCTGAAGTTCCCTTCTTATCTTTTGTACTGTTCATTTCATTCAGACATTTGTATTTTCATATTAGATCTTAACTGTAGTATTTTTAGTAGCTCATGTACTCTTGACACCGTTTACCGTGAAAATGGTAGTAACAATTAAATTTGATTATGTGAGGTTCTAAAAATACGTGATCTATTTTTATGCTAGTTGTTAGGCAGTTGATGCTATGTGAAAGACTTAGAAACGAGATTAGAGCTTGAGAGCAAGGTGATAACCAAACCGAATGATTAATAGTCGGAGCCTCGAGCTGGCTTATTCGAGGACCTCGGGGATGAGTTTGAAGCTCGGCTAGGAGCAATCGGGAGTAGTCGATGGAAGACTAACAGTTATAATAAAATCAATGACGACTCTTTATGGCCAATAATAAGTAATAAATGACGAACTATGAGTGCAAGCAATGAACGAAAGCAATAAACGAAATAATGAAGTCAAGAGAGTGTGTTAGAGAGCAGAGAGAATGTTCTTGTGTATTTAATGTTGAGCATCAGGTATCTACAAAATGACAGGGATCCTTTTTATATAGGAGGGGAAATCCCAACATAGTACAAATGCACTTATTGCAAAGATATGGAGATGGGACAGCTAGTTACTGCCATGATTCGCTCTTCTGACTAGCCCACCAGACTTGGCCAGCTATATGTACGCACCTTGGGAACTTAACTTTGATCCACCAAGACCGTCGGTCTATACTGCCCCGAGGTTGAGCGTCGACGACCCTCGAGGGAGGAAGCTCGGCCGTAGTCTCGAGCCTTTGAGACGTGTTTTTGAGGAGTCGCGATGACGGGAAATGGGACCCTGCGATTTCACCGTATATAGATAGTCCCCGCGTTTCTTAGAGTGGAACGATAAGAAACGAATTTGATATCCATCTCTTCGAACTTCCTATGATGATGTTATATTGATGATGTAAGCCTTTGCGATAACTGAGACGTCCCGTCAGTCCACTTTTCCAGAATTATTCACAGGCGTGGGCTTTTGTAATCATGTGCTTATGAACATAAAGATGTTTCTTCAATTTTCCTCCAATTTATTCTATATCTTTTTCACCTGTATTTATGGAGAACCCGGACGCATGACTCTACCGATGGGTGCGAATATCGAGCCCGAGTGCGAGCATTTCCTCCAGCTCTTTACTGACTAACACGATTTCCCGCGGTAGCCTTTGTCGATCCTTGGACCGAGCCCGTATTGGATTCGGCAAACTCGGACAGCCACGACCTTGAGTTGAATAAGAGTAGGGCTTTGCACCTTTCGAACGAGACTTAGTCTCTTAGACCCCGAGGGGTTGCTCAGATGCTTCAAGGCTGAACCCATGTGAGTAGGTTTTTAAAGCTTAGCTCCCTTTTGGTGGAAATCCTCGAGATCGGGTACCATCTCGAGACTTGTAATGACATCAACGGCTTTCTAGAGCCAATCTTTCTCTTGGTGGAGGTCCTCGAGATCGGGTACCATCTCGGGACTTATAGTGATATTAGTGGTTTACTTGGAGCCTGTCTTCCTTTTGTGGAGGTCCTCGAGGTCGGGTACCACCTTGGGACTTGCAATGATGCCAATGGCTTCTTGGAGCCTAACTTCTTTTTTATGGAGGTCCTCGAGGTCGGGTACCACCTCGGGACTTGCAATGATGCCAATGGTTTCTTAGAGCCTAACTTCTTTTTGATGGAGGTCCTCGAGGTCAAGTACCACCTCGGGACTTGCAATGATGCCAATGGCTTCCTGGAGCCTAACTTCTTTCCTGATAGAGGTCCTCGAGGTCGGGTACCACCTCGGGACTTGGTTGATGCGGGGTTTTCGACCTTGAAGTGTCGTATGGCGACATCGAGTGTAAGATACGATTACGAAATGAACCGAGGTGATTCCATCGGCGTATCTTTCCAAAGCGATAAAAGCTTTAGCCATCATTTTTAATCGGCCTTCGAGGAAGGCGGGTGGTCGCCGTTTTTTCTGTATATAGGGTTGTCTTCCCCCTTCTGATGATTCTGCTATTCTAAGTAGTTGTCTTCCTCCGTGGAGCTTTCTTTTCTCGTGTCAAGGCTTTCATCATTTCGATTATGAGGGTTTTGCTCGGGTTTTCTAGTTTTATCACATCTATGGCTGCCGCACCAAGGTCCGCTCGGCGAGGAGAAGGGAGTTCTGCCCTCGAAGGCCTTTTGAACCTAGACGCTTAGGGTCATCGAGAGTACGTTTCGAGGTTTATTTCATTAGTAGGAAAGGAGCATCTCGGAACAGTGAGGAGAGACTGTGAATGGGGGGAGAAGGTAGTACTGCGGGTACTTTCCCCGGGAGATAGCATTATGGATCATGCTAAGGGGTTTTGGAACGTGTACACGTACCCCTTCACGCTAGGCCCCCCTGATAGGGTTGTGCTTGATTTCTATCGGAAATACCGGGTCACCTTGGCGCAGATTCGTTCGTCATTTTGGCAGATAGTATTGATGATGAGGTTCTTTGCGGAGAGATCGGGACTTGAATTCACGCTCAGTCGTCTTATCAGGATGCACCGGCCCTTTCACCATCGAGGCCTGCTAAACTTACGATGCCGATCCACCAAGCCCTTCATTGTTGATGACGAAGAAGACGGAGATCAGGAGTGGATGAGAAGATTCATTTGAGTACGGACCATTGATATTATCCCCGTGGAGTTTCTGCCATTCCCTGAGGGGTGGAATTTTACACGTAAGTGGTATACTCGTACCTTCATAGTTTTGCTTATGGCACGTACAGGTTCTGTAAATGCGCCTTCCTTTTCTTTTCTGCAGCAATTCCATGGACGTCGTGCGAGGTCCCTGACCTGACGGACTGGGCTTAGAAGCTGGCGACTTGCTCGACTTACAATGAGCGTAAGTGGCGAGCTTTGTCTAAAGGCAAATGGGAGGCCAAACACCATGGTACGTGCTGTGTGATTTGCTCCTTTAGGGGCATTTTCTTTTTACGCGTACTAACCTTATCACCGTAGGCATAGGAGAATCCTTTGGAGTGAGACCATGCCCTCTAGGAGGGGGATAAGAAACGTCAGCTCCTGGGCTTCGAAGCAAAAGGGGCTTTCGCAAGGTGGCGGTGCTCACAGCAAGATGATTCCAGGCCGGAGGCTCGCCGAGGATATGTCTTTCCCCATCGAAGGTACTTCAAGGGGGACTTGAGACCAGGAGCCGCATACGCTGAGCGATCGCATCCCCATCGGGTGTGGTTCTTCCGGGGTAGATGGAACCGGAATAGTAGATGTGAGCCCAACCTTCGAGGAAGCTCAGCGGCTTTATTACGAGGTGAGTCTCTTGCCGTCCGTGTTGATTTTATAGTCTTGCATTTTTTACTTTCTCGTCGAGCTTTTCTTTCATAGGCTTTTGACAGCTGAAGTCTAAGCTGCTTCGCCATGAAGCCAGGCTGCAAAAAGCTTTGGATAAGGAGAAATCCCTCAGGCTCCTTTGTGCGAAAAAAGAGGGCGAGCTGGTATACTTGCGGAGCGAGGCGGATCGAAGTCGGAACTTCGAAAGCCGTCTCGAAAGATAGGTATTACTGCATTTTGTGTCGATGTATGCTCCCCCTTCCGCTTTCGGAGATCAATACTTTGATATTTCAGTTGGAGAGCAAAACGGAGGAGCTGGGACGACTTTGGGGCGAAGTTGGCCGGCTCAAATGTGAAATTAATGAGTTAAAGGCCCAGGTAGATGCCCAAGTTGCGACCAAGGATGGTGCTTTGGCTAAGGCTTCCGCCCTCGAGGTGCAAATCCAGAACGCTCGTGCAAATGATTTTGTCCGAGCGAATATGATCACAAAGCTCGAGTCCGAGCTTTTGAAGGAGAAGGCCGAGGTTGTGAATGCCCGGGCTGAGGCTGTAATGAGCCACGCTAAGGCTGACCAGAAAGTGGCGGCCTATTTGAGGGGCGCTGCTGGTGCTCGAGCTGAGCTGAAGAAGGCTCTCAAGTGTGAGAGTGGTAATAAAGAGTACATGAGGTGCAGATCTCGGAGGGAAACCCTCGAGGAAATTCATGCCAGGGGCTTCGACCTCTCGGGAGAGATCAAGCAGGCGAAGGCGAAAGAATACGATGCTAAATTCCTTCTATCTGATGCCGAGGACGGCGAGGATGGGGCCGTCGGCCATAGTCCTAAAGGGGGATGTAGATTTCCTTTTCTGATTGTGTACATAGCACTTTCAAAGTATGTTGTAAATGGACCTTCTACTTTTTCGCATGTACGTATAAAGAGGAGACATCGCGGTTTTGTTTCTCCTGCATTTCTTTTTTCCTTGATTTTAGCCAGAGGAACTGGTCTTTGAATTGAGAGGGATCCTTAGATTCGTGGTATGGCTCTGGGGCTCATTAGGCTGGCCCGTAGGCTCCAACG
>NW_017673899.1:4603-35054 GCF_001879085.1 Nicotiana attenuata | reverse complement strand
AAACTAAATAGATCCACTTCATTTATCACAATGAATTATATTTGTTCGATACACTGTTGTCAATATAAATATTGAATATTGAAAAAAAAAAAAGAAATTTCAATTGACAACAATAAAAAATATTCAAAAAAAAAAGGACTTGTGTTGGATTGGCACTACAAATCTAATCCAAATAAAATAGATACAAAAAAGTATAGATGGGAGAATAAATTAAGTGGAAAACAAAACTACAATTTACTTAGATTTATTTAATCCATAATGGATTCAATCAAGTTAAGTGAGATAAGCAAACTTGATTTCTTTTTTAGTTTTAGTAGAGTTCCAATGAAAAACGGAAAACCACCCAATTGAAGGAAATGCCCGAATTTTCTATTTCGAGGATCAATAAAATAAGAGGTTTTGTCGTTATAGAACACGGAATTCAATGGAAGCAATGATAAAAAAATACAAATAGAAAAGGAAAGGGAGGAAATACAAAAAAATAGAAGAGAAAAGTCATACAAAGTTATATACAAATGACTACCCCCTTTTTTGTATTTCCTTAATTTATTTCCTTAATTGAATTTCGGTTGATTAGGATTGATTAGGACGAAGTTCCTTAAAAACCTCCGCCTTCTTTAAAATATCCTGAACAGTTCCTGTAGGTTGAGCCCCTTTTTCAAGGAAATATAAAATAGCAGGAACATTTAAATAAGTTTGATTCTTTATCGGATCATAAAAACCCACTTTCCGAAGATCTTTTCCTTCTCTTCGGGATCGAACATCAATTGCAACGATTCGATAGACGGCTCATTGGGATAGATGTAGATGAACAACACCCCCCCTAGAAACGTATAGGAAGCTTTCTCCTCGTACGGCTCGAGAAAAATGATTGATTCGCGGTTTTGTCTCTGTATGGAATTCTATCTAAGAAATGACAACTGGTATAATGAAGTCAAGAGATTGTGTTAGAGAGCAGAGAGAATGTTCTTGTGTATTTAGTGTTGAGCATCAGATATCTACAAAATGACAGGGATCCCCTTTATATAGGAGAAAAAATCCCAACATAGTACAAATGCACTTATTGCAAAGATATAGAGATGGGACAGCTAGTTACTGCCATGATTCACTCTTCTGACTAGCCCACCAAACTTGGCCGGCTATATGTACGCGCCTTGGGAACTCCACTTTGATCCACCGTGACCATCGGTCTATACTGCCCCGAGGTCGAGCATCGACGACCCTCGAGGGAGGAAGCTCGGTCGTAGTCTCAAGCCTTTGAGACGTATTTTTGAGGTGTCGCAATGATGGGAAAAGGGACCCTCCGATTTCACCGTATACAGACACCTAATTCAAGGATTAGACTAGAATCGTTTGGAGTTTATCATATATTTTGAATTTTTACAGCTTTACCTTCTTATTAATCTACTTTTAAAATTGTTAAAAGTGAATATTGCATAGTTTGGCTTGCCTAGCAAGTAGGCGTTAGTCGCCGCCACGACCTTGTGGTTGGAATTTCGGGTCGTGACAGTAGTACCTTGCAGCTTGTGTTCGTAATCGTTGTGATTGTTTCTTATCTTTGGGTAACACTCTGTCCGAAAAATAATTCACAAATTTATTTCGCCAATCCCAGTAATATTACCAAATATATCGTTTATTACTCGATCAAGTTCTAAATGGAACAAATGTACAACTATTTTATGCTCAGAGTTGGTAATATGCCGATTCGAGATTTGCTAATGCATCTGCTTCTGCTTTTTCCTCTCTTGAAATTTTAATAGCTTCCTATTATCGAAACTAATTCAATATTTTTCGTACCTTTTCCACGTACTGTAGAATTTGCGTCTCACGTGCTGCATAATTTCCCTGCATCTGATTTACCACTAGCTAAGATTTTCTTTTTAGCTTGGTTTGTTCTATACCTAGCTCTTTGGCGAGTTCCAATTCTGCAACTACAACCTCATACTCGAATTTGTTGTTAGTAACAGGATAATATTTGCTTGATTGTTTAACTATTTTTTCGATAGGTGCTATTAATACGAAACCCAAATCAGATCCTTTTATATTAGAGAATCCATATGTGTATAGGGCCAAGTCCCTAAATTAGCCCCCGAAGGGACATGTGCTTCCTTTTCATTCTCGAGTATAATGCTCGAGCTGAAATCAGCTACAAAATATGCTAAAAATTATGACTTTATAGCAGTACATAGTTGATAAAAGATAAAATATTCAATAATTTTAACGGTTCATTTTGCTAATCTTACTGATAATTCATGCTTGTGCAAAATATTACGTAATGAAAATATCGTAACAATACAATTGGATAACATTGAAAATAGTGTCGCAATTCTCTAGATGGCATTATTAATGCTAAGGCCAATTTTTCTAAACGAGGGCACCTTGTTTCAGTCTCTAACAATGCTTTGCTAACATATAGATTATAAATGTGTACCTTTCTACTCTCAAATTAAAACTGCACTTATGGGGACTGCTGACGCAGCAAGGTATACAAGTAACCTTTCTCCCTCTTTTTGCTGGGAAAGCAATGGCAAGTTAGATAAGTACTTTTTAAAATCCTTCAAAGCTTGTTGGAATTCTTCTATTGATTCGTAACTGTTTTATTTTTTCAGCAATGAGAAATTTGAAATATCTCTTGGAAGATCCATATATGAATCTTCCTAATTCTTCCCGTTCACCTTCGTACTTCTTCCTTGCTAGTGAGCACATCCGAAATTTCTTCAATGGCTTTGATTTGAGTTGTATTGACTTCGATGTCCGTTATAAACAAGAAAACCTATATTTTACCTACATCGAATGCACACTCCATGTTTAATTTCATGTTGTATCTTCGAAGAATTGCCAAGGTTTTCCTTAAATGCTCGAGATTATCTTGTGCTTGTGTGAACATGACTAACATATCTTTAATGTATAATTCCATTGTCGTCTTCAAATGTTCTTGAACATTTTGGTTACCAACCGTTGATATATAGCTTCGGCATTTTTCAGCCCAAAGGGCATGAACTTGTGACAGTAAGTCCCCTGTCTATAATAAAGGGAAAAAACAGTAAGTCCCCAGTCTATAATAAAGAAAAAAAATTCCTCGTCTTTTGGGTCTATTTAATTTGAATATACTTAGAATAAGCATAAAAAAATTCAAAAGCTCATGCCCGACAGTAGAATCAATGAACTAATCAAAATACGGTAAAGAAAAAGAATCTTTAGTGAATACTTTATTTAAATTAGTGTCATATACACATACTATCCACTTACAATTCTTTTTTGGTACCACGACAGTGTTGGCTAACCAATCAGGGTATTTAACTTTTCGAATATATCCAATTCTCAAGAGTTTACTTACCTCTTCCTGTATTACTTGATTTCGAAAAGACCGTTGCTTCATCTTCCTTTGCTTAATGGAAGTGTGCAAAGGATTCACATTGAGCTTGTGTGTCATCACCTCCAATGGAATATCCGTCATATTTGAGTGCCACCAAGCAAAACAGTCGAAATTAGCTCATAAAAACTCAATTAACTTACTTTTTGTTTCATGATGAGATTTGATCCGATACAAAAAAAATCTCAAGCCAATTGGAGAAAAAGATAACAGCTTCTAGCTCCTCCAACGTTATTTTTATGGTATCATTTTCCTCTAGATCCATAATTATATTCGGTTTCCCATAAGTACTTGCATTAGTCTCTGTACCCGGTTCTATGACTGTCGAGGGGGAACTTACCTCCATAAGTTGATGCTTTAATTGTTACTTATTATCTTCAAATTTAGTCAAGCCATTTGCAATATCTATCGAGTTTATCTTCCAGGCTGCAAGTTGATCACCCCTGATTTGTCTAATACCCCATTTTGAAGGAAATTTGATAACTTGATGTAATGTTGAAGACACAACAACCATTTCATGAATCCATGGCCTTCCTAGAATTATGTTGTAAGCCATGTCGTCCACTACCACTTGAAAAGGTAGTGTCTTTACCACTCCTTCTACAAAAGTTGATAATGTGATCTCCTTTTGTAATCACGCTTAAATTGTCAAATCCGGACAAAGATCGAGCCTTTCGGATGATTTGATTTGCCACTTGCGTTTCTTCGACTACTTGTAGCAGTATAGTATTTACTAACCTACCTGGATCAACTAAAACTCTTTTTACTTTACTATCATAAGCATATAAAGTAATTACCAGTGCATTATTATGAGGTAGGAGCAAGTCAAATGCATTTCATCGTCAAATTTTATGCTCTCTGCGTCTAGAATTTGGCGTATATGTTTCTCTAGCATTGCGAACACTTTAGTGAGTTTCTTTTCCACCATAAATGTATTCCATTAACTTCATTTCCTCCGGCTATGACATTCACGATCCTTTTTGGTGATAGAGACTTGGGTGGTTCCTCACTTTTTACGTTCTTCATGTAGGCATGTTTTTCTTTTTTATTAAATAATTCAGTAAGATCACCCTTCTTCAAGAGATAGTCAACCTCCCCCTATAAAAGTTTGCAGTATATTGTTCTATGCCCATGATCACTGTGAAATTCGCACCGAAATTCCTGACTCCGTTTGTTGGAATCCGGCCTTATTTCCTTAGTCCACTGTACTTTATCCCCCATATCTCTTAGTGCCGCTATCAGCTCTGATGTGCTCTGATGAAGTTATAATCTGCTAATTTTGGTTTCGAATTGTAGTCATTATGTTTTGTCATGTCTGGTTCTTTTTCAGCCCGTGAAGGAAAACTCGGATCTCTTTGCTCGGACCTTTAATTAGATCATAACGTTTCTGATTTCTGCGCATGATCCCACTGTGAATGTCCCATGTAAGGCTCGTACATATTTTTGAATTCCCTCGTTCAGACTCGAACCTTCCAGGACTAGTATCTGTTTGATCTCTGAACTTGTTTATACCTTTTGACTAAACCAGTGTATCGTCTTCTATTCAAAATTTTGTACTATACCGGTTGTAAACATCATTCCATATAGTTTATGGAAACATACAAAGTCTTTTCTTTAAACTCCTTGTTGCCTCTGGACTTCTTTTATTTGAATTTCTTACAAAGGTTATTTTCACTTATCAGGCACAAGAGGTAATAACGCCCTTTCTTGTTGGAAGTGATCCATGAATTCCTTAAGTAATTATGTACTTCCCTACTATTCCTTCCGTTCCAAAATAAGTGATTTTTTGGATGTTTTCACACAAATTAAGAAATCCACCTTTTAGCATTAATTAGCAATGGAATTGACCATATTAACCTTTACTATCTCACATAAACACTCCTAACACATATTCCAACACCATTTACTTCAAGGACAATGTAGGAAAAAAATAATTAATTCATTCTTGAAATCTGGAAAAATCACTTATTTTGGACCACAAGAAAAAGGCCAAAAAATCACTTATTTTGGACCGGAGGGAGTATTTTTTAAAGATGTCCTCCATTTGTTTCTTCACCTTTTGTGCTCCTGAGTGAGCTTATAATAAAAGCTTCTACAAGTTGAGCAAATGAGTCAATTGTATTTTCAGGGAGTAGAGAGTACCATGTTAATGGCCCTTTGGTGAGGGTTTCCCCAAATTTCTTCACTAGTACTGCGTCAATCTCCTGCTTTGCGAAATTATTGCCCTTGACTCTTATGGTAAATGCAATCACATGATCTCGTGGATCAATGGTTCCATTGTACTTGGGTATATCAGGTATTCTAATTTTTTTTAGAATTAGCAGCGGCAGTGCACTAGGCTTCCACGGGTGTTATGAATATTTATTCATATCCACACCTTTAATTACTAGTGGAACTACTAAAATTTGCTTTATTCGTTCATTGTGCTCCTTGAGTCGTTTCTGCAAGGTTAGAACTAAATTTTTCAAATCAAAATACCAAGTCTACCTGAACCTCTTGCTCCATAACTATTTGGAACTTCCCTACTTATAGAATTTTCAAGCGTTGAATTGGGATTTTCTATAGCCGTATTAACTTGGGGTGGTGAAGCTGGAGTTACAGCCGCTACATTACCTATCAAAGGCCTTAGTGCCTCTCTAATTTGCTAAGCATTGAAATTCTTCAACTCATATTTCAAACCTGATTGCTCCTCATTTCGATTAGCAGATCTTATTGATGAACTTTTTCGAGATTGACGTGGTAAATTCATAGGTAAATTTCTGGTGTTACTTCTCGGCTGATTTCTTTGGTTAGTTTCACACATAATTGGTTGGTAAAGAAATAAAGAGATATGCATAGAAAAAAATGAACGAGTGTTAGAGACACTAACATCGGAACCAACTATTTAAACTAAAAAATAGCTTTTATGGTCAAAACAATTAATTTTATATTTTAGGGCTCAACCAACCAATTTGACTTATTTCTCCAACTATACATAATGTGGAATAAATAATAATTGAATAAAATAATTGAGATAAAAAGGAAAAATCTTATTGATATGAGTAGCTCTTCTTCCATATTGAGTTGCCAAAAATAGAACAATGAGATTGAACACTGTAATTGTAATAAGTGAATAATTTTCAAATGGAATACAATGTAGGGAATAGGGTTTAATAATAATCATATTCGTAACTATCTAGCACATACCATATCTGCCTGTTACAGTTATTTATTATATTTATCATACGTTACATGATTGATTCAAAATTGATAGCGCAATAGTAGTGAAATCCTATGTAATCAGGGATTAATTGATTCTCTCTACCTTCGTAATTATGAGTAATTCTTTGTACCAGAACCGGTGCTATTTATCACGATCAGTGCCAAAACTAATAGTCATGGTACTGACATGCTTAGCTCTGTGTGTAATTTATACGTCATTCTACACTTCCTTCGTAGCTTTGCTGCCATGTGTCACCATTTAATTGATCCATATGGCGAGTTTATTTTTCACTAATATAGGTGTTGATTCTCTTTGGTGGCACACGTAACCTACTAAAATATCATATTTGTACTTTACGCGTTTAACAAGTAAATTGAAAGTGTCAATGGCAAAATCAAAGCTAAAATATCATCTTTACAAAGATGACTCATCACCCATTGGGCTAGCTGGGGTTCACCAATCCACTCAGAGCGTCAGAGCTCAAGAGTAATATCAACTTCTAATCATAACTATTGTGACTTTTTATGACACAAATTCAGATTACTTAAACCAGTAAATCTAGTGACAACACAGAGTGATTCAAAAGAGAAAGTAAAGAGTTATCAGTCGAGTAACATTATTACATTACCACAATAACATTCATTTGGTTGAAGACAAATTATCCCAAGATTATAATAATGAGATTATAATGCAAATATATTTAGTGACGAGATTATTTTGGTAAAAATATTTTTATTGGGAGATATTTGGTTATTATAATAAAAATAAAATAAAATATATAATATATAATATGTATTTGATGTATACTAGATAAATTGGGATAAACTTTTATTTTTAATTTTATTCTTGGATTTTTTAAAGACTTTGGAGGAAGAGCCGTGGAAAAGTCCAAACCACCAACTTGAAACAAGTTCAAACCAATCCGAAACACATCTGAAACTCACCCGAGCCACCTGGGGCTCCACACCAAACATTCACACAAGTATAAAGACATCACACGAACTCGCTCGCAATCTCCAAACACCAAAATATCATCTGAAACTACAAATTGGACACCAAAACCCATAGAATTCACAATAAAACTCAAGAATCGCTAAAATCACAACCAAGCGTCCGATTAATATCAAGCTAACTCGGAATGACACCAAAATTTGCAGACAAGTCCCAAATGACAAAATAGACCTATTCCAAGACCCGACACAAAAATTCAAACCCGATAGTCATAAATTCAACCTATGATCAAACTTAGGAAATTTCTAAATCTTCAAATTGCCAACATTCAGCATAAACAGCCAATTCAACCTAGGAATCTCCAAATTCAATTATAGACATATGACTAAGTCCAAAATTACCCTACGAACCTATTGGAATCATCAAAATACTGTTCCGGGGTCATTTTCACAAAATTCAAACCTTAGTCAATATTTCCAACTTAAGCTTCCAAACTAAGAACCAATTGATCCAATTCAACCAAAAACATTCCTAAAACAAAACTAACCATCACCACAAATCATAAAACCTCAAACAGACATCCAAGAAGCTTCAGAATGGGGAACGGGCCTCAAATACATAAAATGATCAGCCAAGTCGTTACATTCTCCCCCTCTTAAACAAATGTTCGTCCTCGAACGAGTATAGAAACATACCTGGAGTGCCAAAAAGATGAGGATAACGGCTTCGCATATCATGCTCGGTCTCTCATGTTGCCTCCTCAACCGGTTGACCTCTTCACTAAACCTTCACCGGTGTAATGTTCTTCGACCTCAACTTCCGGACCTGCCTTTCCAAGATAGCCACCGACTCCTCAACATAAGTAAATTTCTTGTCCAATTGCACTAAGCTGAAATCTAACACATGTGATGGATCACCACAGTACTTATGGAGCATGGAAATATGGAACACCGGGTGAACTCCCGATAAGCTAGGTGGCAATGCAATTCCGTAGGCCACCTCACCCACTCTCTCAAGTACCTCAAAAGGACCAATATACCGAGGGCTCAACTTGCCCTTCTTGTTGAACCTCATCACACCCTTCATAGGTGAAACTCTAAGTAGAACCCTCTCGCCCACCATGAATGCCACATCATGATCCCTCCTATCACCATAACTCTTCTGCTTGGACTGCACTGTATGAAGCAGATCCTGAATCAACTTCACCTTCTCCAAGGCATCACAGACAAAATGAGTGCCCAACAACCTAGACTCCCCAGACTCAAACCAACCAAGCGGAGAACGACATCGCCTCCTATATAAGGCCTCGTATGGAACCATCTGGATGCTCGACTAATAGCTATTGTTGTAGGAGAATTCTACTACCGGTAGAAACTGATCCCATGAACCCTCGATATCAATAACACAGGCACGTAACATGTCCGTCCGCCCAGGGATGATCGTACTCAACTCGACCTGTATGCCCAACTAATGTTGCACGGCTCTCAAAAAATCTAATGTGAACTTCCTGCCCATATTGGAGATAATAGACACCGGCACACCATGAAGACGAACAATCTCACGAAGATAAATGTGTGCCAACTGCTCTAAAGAGTAGGTAGTCATGACTAGAATGAAGTGTGTAGGCTTGGTCAGTCATCCACAATGACCCACACAGTGTCAAATCTCCTCAAGGTCCGTGGAAGTCGAACTATAAAATCCATATTGATACGCTCCCACTTCCACTTCGGAATATCAAGCCTCTAAAGCAAATACCCAGTCTCTCATACTCGTATTTAACCTATTGACAATTCAAACACCAAGCAACATACTCCACAATATCTTTCAATCATCCTTCTCCACTAGTAGTGTTGCTTCAAATTATGGTACATATTCACGGCGTCCAGATGAATTAAATACCGCAAACTGTATGCCACCAAAAGAATTAGCTCCTGTAACTGTCACACCTCCTTTTTACTACCCATCGAAAAGGGGTATAAGGGAGTTTTTCCAATTTAAGTGACAATCGAAACGGGATTATGATTTAAGATCAGAGTCGCCACTTAGGATAGTTTATGGTGTCCCAAGTCACCGGTTTAGAATCCCGAATTGAGGAGATTTGACTCTATTTTAATGTCTGCGAAACACATAAATCCGGGTAAGGAATTCTGTTAACCCGGGAGAAGGTGTTAGGCATTCCCGGGTTCCGTGGTTCTAGCACGGTCGCTTTGATCATACTTGGCTTAATCAAATTGTTTAATTACTTATTTTTAAACCTATGTGCATTTGCCTTCTTTAATCAAGAAATTATCTTAAAACAGGTCACGCGTACGTGTACCCGTTTGTTTGGCGCGTCAAAAATTATGTCACGCGAACGTGTCCGCAATCAATAATGCTTTATTATTATTAAGAATGTTTAGTCGAAGTTGCGCGAACGCATACTCCGATTTTTTTTAGAATCGTAATTATGTCACGTGAACGTGCACAGAATCACGATGGTAGATTAAATCGCGCCTAAAGGCTTTTTTACGAATATTCATTTTAGGATATCTAAATTATAATGCTTAATAAGAGGGCCATAGGTGATTTAATTAGGATGGCACACCTCAATCCATTTAAAAGAATTGCTTAATTAGGCCTAAGGATATTCCTACTTACAACTATCTTGGATTTAAAACTATTGATTATGGGTAAGAAAATATAAAGCAGGCCATTAGTTTTTGGACAAAGAACTAGGCTAATACAGGCCCAGTATATTATCAAATGGGCGTTAAAGGAAAAGGGATGCGAGCTATCACCAACTAGACTCACAATTGGGCCCAGGCGTAAGACAAAGGGGAACCGAACAACAAAGGTTCGATTTTGGCCAGGCGCCATGATTTGGGCCATCGGCAGGCCCAATTGTTTTAAGGATCAGGTTTCAAATACTAAAAGCCCACTGAAATCACAAAAGCTTTTTTACACTAACATTTGCATAAATCTTTAAGAATGTCTAACATGGTAGGCCTTAACTTATTAATCACGTATTTAATAATAACAGAACCAGATTTGAGTCTTAAATTTTTAAAACCATTTTTTTAAACATGGATAAACAGTCACCTTAAAATTGCCGGAATCAGTAAAAGCCAAATATTGCAAACATGCATAATATACTAATTTACATTTAGAATATAGCTAAATAAACTACTAGAGCTGCATTAACTAATCTATAAATTTTATAAAGTCCAGTCCAACTTATTGCAATAAATCAGAATACAATAGCAATTTTTTAACAGACTTTTCGCATCACTATCCGACTAAAATACAGCTTTCTTTTAAAAAATGTTCAAAGTGACAGTCAAATCTACTGTTGCTTTAACTTCAAACAAGCTAGGACATGCTCATGACTTTACCAGCAGAGTCCCTTTCCTGTAATGCGCTGATTGTTTCAATGACCAAAATAAGAATCTAGGCACCATTAAGGGGTGAATCTGACCATTAAAGGGTTAGATTCATTTCCTTTAGTGCTATTATTAAAGGCGAAGTCTGAACACATTTTATAAGCATATAAACACACTGATTCAGCAATCATACATTGACATATACAGCACAATATTTCAGATTTCATGATCAACTTCAGCAGCCATTTGAAGTAACATTAACACATGGTTTGTAGGCATTAAACAACCCTAAGTTCACAAAGTCATGGTTTCTAAAATTAACAACAAAGTTCAGCCAAACAAAACAAATTTCAAACACAAATTTTGGACTCAATATTAGTTCTATTTAAGATGGACATTGTTACATACCTTGAAATTGAAAAATACAGCAGAAAAATGACCAAATAAAGGTCAAAAAACCAAGTTTTAGTAAGCTTAATAGCAGCAGAAACAAACGGCAGAGACAAGCGGCTGAACCGAATGAAACTAAGCAACCAAACCCAGCAATATCACAGCATCCAAACTCAAGCCATTTTTGCCACTCAAATAAAAACCAGAAATTTTAGAGGAAGAATTTGTTCTAACTTAGGTCCAAATCAGCAAGGAAATCGATTAGCTATCAATGAAACAGTAGCTGAACTTTTAGTGTTTTCTAGGTTTCTAAAAAATTGATGTGTTTCTCAGAGCCTTTGGTGCAGAAAATGATGGTGAATGTGTGTGTGAGTGAAAGAAAAGGCACTACTCATAGGCCTAAAAGGCCATGTGCTGAAAAACAAAACAGAGAAATATTCCCTTCAGCCTAAAAAGGCATCTTTTATCCACCCGGGACAGCTGGTTGTCCCTTATTGGCTCAGCATATTTGTGCTAACCAAATAGGGACAGCTGCCTCCTATTCTAGAAGCTTCTTGTACTAGCCTTATCTAAAAACTTATTTCATATTCTTCCCAGACCCCTTAAGTTTTCAATTATTCAACTATGACCCTAGGAGTTTCTAACCATTTACAAATCATGGCAAACACAATCAGAACAAGCAAACATTGGAAAACAAATCAAATAATAAATAGAAATGCAATTGAACCTAGGGTACTGAATATCTAAAAGTCTGGACTAATCCAAAGCACAACTTAACTCTAAAGAATAACTGATATGGAACATTTAAATTACTGAATCACAAAACAAAAGGAAACCCTAAAGTCTAAAATCATGCAATTAGAAACACAGATTATAACAAAATAAGAAGAACGAAAAATCATGATAGCATCTAACCTAGACAAAACAGAAATCTAACCTAATCTAAAAATCAAATAAACAGGAAAACCAAAGCATTCGAGCGAGTGACTACTAATGGCTAATAACCTAAAAGAACAGACCAGCAGATAATAATAAAATAGAAAGAAAATCAGAAAACAAACAAACAAAGCAAAAATCAGAGAAGAAAAAGGGAGGTGATGACTAACCGGACAAAGCTTGGGGGAATGATTGAATCGAACCAATTGACCAAAAAAAAGGTGAATGAACGTTGGCTGGCCAAGCAAACATGGCCCTCAAAATCGAATCAAAACTCGTATTAATCAAGGTCTCTTAACGAGAACGCTTGGCTAACACGAGCCTTGAGTCGTATTGAACTCTGGAAGCCAAAGAGTCGGACTTAAAAGAACTAGGGTTTGTTTTAAATTTTCAGATCCGAAATTCGGGGAATTTGAGGGTGCTTTTGGGGAAATTGATGATGGATTTGGGAAGAGGAGGAGTAAGGGGTTGCACGGTGTGAGTTTGGGGTTATTTGGGTGAGTTAGGGTTTTGAGGATTCTGAGTTTAGATTCAAGATTCGAATGGTTTGAGGGGGATTTAGGGAAGAAGACTAGGAGATTTGGAAAGAGGAGGGCGAGGAGATCATGTGGTGTTAATGTGGTGGTGTTTGGAGCAACGCCGCCGCCGTGGACAATTTCCGGCGGGTGGTTGACGGCGGAGACGGTAAGGATATTGGGCAGCTAGGGTTTCTCTTAGGTTTGGGGTTAGAGACGGAATGGGTATGGGGGTTAGTTCGGACAGTTTTATACGGGATGGGGGGTTAGTTCTCGAGTATCTGATTAAATGAAACCAACGGCTCAGATCTAATTGCAAAGAAACGACGCCGTTTTGGATTTTGGGTGGAGACTAGACCAGTTAAGGGGTTGGGCTAGGTCAAAACTGGATTGTGGTAGGGCTTGGGCTGGATTTGGGAACGTATTTGGCATTAAAATGGCCCAATTTCACATTTAAAGCCCTTTGTTCAATTACCCAATTATTTCCTTTTCCCTTTTTTTTCTTTTTCTTTTTCTTTAATTAAAATCCTAAATCAAAATCTAAATAGGTCTAAAATGTAAAATTAAATTAATTATCTAATTACAAAAATAATAAAATTACTATGATCCTAAATTAGAAGAGAAAAGTCACTAATCTAACAAAATAAAAGGTAAAAATGTAAAATGGGCCATCTTTGTGATTTTTATTTTTTAATAAAACAAATAATTAACTAATTAGCTCTAAAAATGTAAAACAAAACCTAAATGCAATGCATGATATTTTTCACATTTTCACGATTTTAACAAAAGTAAACATGCACCGAAATGCAAACAATTAGCAAAAATTCCCACAAAATCCTGTAAAATTGCAAAAAAATATTTAGGAAAAAATTATTTTCTTAGATTTTATAGGAGTAATTCATATAGGGCAAAAATCACGTGCTCACAGCTGCCTCTTTGCTCGGAAACACGAAGAGTTTTCGTGCAAAGATAAAGTGAGTGGATACGAGCGATTTTTGCCCGTTTGAATACTCCGTGGGAAGCATTTTTGAAAGATTTGACCGAACCTTGCTTCCGAGGTTGCCTACATATCCTTGGCTGTAAAGGAACCATGTCAGTGTAGTTCGGGAAGTTTTGGTAGCTGCGACTACCGAGAAGCTGTGATTTCACTACTGCTGCTGCTGCTGCTGCTGCTTGTTGAACTCCTTATTACACCAAGACAACATAAAAGAAGCTAGACTAAACTATGATATATGAATTACAAGAATTCTATCTACATATCTTCAAAGTTGATCTTGCAGTTTCTGCGGCTCTGTGGTGCATCTTGAGCTGTTGACTCGTACTCTCCAGGTGAGCTTCCTTTGTTGCTGACTTGAATTGCATTCTGAAGTGAATTCCCTTATTTTTCAGGTGGGCGCCTGATTGCCAAAACTTGAACTGTCTTCCTTTGAAACTTGAACTGTTTTCCCTTGTTCTCCAGGTGGGCGCCTGATTACTGAAACTTGAACTGCCTTCCTTTGAAACTTGAACTGTTTTCCCTTGTTCTCCAGGTGGGCGCCTTACTACTGAAACTTGAATTGCATTCCCTTGTTCTCCAGGTGGGCGCCTGATTGCCGAAACTTGAACTGTCTTCCTTTGAATCTTGAACTGCTTTCCTTAGAAACTTGAACTATTTTCCCTTGTTCTCCAGGTGGGCGCCTGATTACTGAAACTTGAACTGCCTTCCCTTGAAACTTAAATTGTCTTCCCTTGTTCTCCAGGTGGGCGCCTGATTACAACAAAACAGACGAAACAAAAGAAATTTTTCTGCCCCAGTTTGATATTGGGAACATTTGTGAGTATTAACTGACTCTTTTTATCAAAAGAAGTTCTAAGCTAAATTCCCTCATCCCGAAAATTTCAAATTAAATCTCTTGTCAAAAGTGGAAACTTAAAAGATAAATTACAATTCCCAAAGGTAGAACTTTCGTCTGACCTTGTCTTTTATGGAGGTCTCAAAAACTTACTAAATCCCGTTATCCAGGAGGGCCCTAAAAACTTACAGCTGAACCTGTCTGGCACCTGCATTTCTCACGGAGGGTTCGTACGGAACAAACGAAATTTCCTGCCCCTGTTTCAATCAAAGAAAAATCTTATCAGTTTGAAAATGTGGTGGTTAGTTTGTGGCATTCTTGCTGAAGGTGGCCCTTCCGCTGCCATGCTTTGTTCTGATCAGCTGCCTCCGACTGGCAAAGAATTATTTGACCTGCTTATTGAGACTTAACCACAGGACCCCGAATGACCTGAGTGCCCCATACTCGACATGTTGTTTTACATTTCTACCCTTCCAATCTGAACCTTTGTATTTCCTCCTACAATTCACGAAACCATTCGATCACTTGAACCTCAGCTAACACCTTGTTTTCCAGTTTGCGTCATGCTATTTTCGGCATGCTGTGGCCACACTTTGCTTTGTGCAATTTGGAAGTTGGTAATAAGCTTTGCAATCCTTTCTTATTTGCATAACAAGGCTAACATTGGAAAAGCATTAGAGAAGTAGACCCAAAAGGAAATGAAATGCTATGACTTCGAGAGTTATGAATAAAGAAGAAGATTCAAAATAGGAAGACTGTTAGAGGAAGAAAAGGAAAAGGGACTTATCTGAGTGAGGCTGCTGGCATCAATGATCATGACATGCATTTCAGATTAATTAGCCTAGTCCATTCAGTCAATCACCTTTCAGTCTTCACACTTTATGCCTGGGTTCTCGTAGCCCAATTTCTTTGCAAAGTCAACAACCTTATTCGGCTTGTGGCGCCCTGAAGGGTTTTCACCAGCAAACCTCTCTCATTTGTTCATCTCTCAACTCAGCGTCGCTTACGGTGCCCGTGAGGGTTTTCACCAATAAGACTCTCTCATTTTTAATTTCTCTCAGCTTTCTGTCGCCTTATGGTGCCCGTGAGGGTTTTCACCAATAAGATTCTCTCATTTTTTCATTTTTCCTGCGTAGAACGGAGTGTTGCCCCTGATATGGATCATACCTCTAACTTGCTTGACTTGGCATCCCTCGAAGATTGATCGGAAAGTCTTTCTTTGGACCGTAATGTGGGCTTTTGGATGGGGTTAGAAAGAAAGGATATCATAGAGGCTCAAAACAACTTGAATGGGTTCAGAATTACAACCTTTAGAATCAGATCTTTTACAAAACTGCAACGTCTGCCCCAGTTTCCTTGTCTGGGGAATTTTGCATTTTATTTTGATGGGACCGAACCGTGAGGCTGCCTACGTATCCTTAAAAGGAATCAGGTCGAATGTAGTTCCTGAAATAGGAATTGCTTTGTTTTGTTATCTTTCTCTTTTCTTTTTCTTTCTCTCTTTTTTTCTCTTTTCTTTTCTTCCCTTTTTTTCCTTTTCTTTTTTATTTTACTCTTTTCCCATTTTTCTTTCTCTTTTTCTCTTCTCTTTTCCTCTTTCCTCTCTTTTCTGTTTGTATCTGTATTTCTAAACTCTGCTTCTGATTCCAAAAGAGGGGTATGAAAGAAAATAAAAGGCTCAAAAGGGGTAACAAAGGATAAAGTGTTTAGATAGCAGAATAAAATGCCTTCGTCGTTCCAATCTTCAAAATATGCCAAGTACAAAAAACACAAATTAAACCAAAGAAATCATACATAATATCTTTTGACTGCATCAAAACTGATAGCTGTATCTACACACTTGCTTTCTATATCTGTTAAATACAAAAGTTCCATTGGAGAACACTCTCGTTACCATGAACTGCCCTTGCCAATTTGGGGAAAACTTGCCTTTTGCTTCAGCCTGATGTGGAAGGATGCGTTTCAGTACTTGCTGACCCACTTCAAATTTCCAGGGACGTGCCTTCTTGTTGTATGCTCTTGCCATTCTCTTTTGATACAACTGGCCGTGACATACTGCCGCCAGTCTTTTCTCATCAATCAGACTTAATTGCTCCAATCGGGTTTTGACCCACTCATCATCATCAATCTCTGCTTCAGCAACAATTCGAAGGGATGAAATCTCAACCTCCACGGATATCACTGCTTCAGTACCATATACCAACAAATAAGGAGTTGCACCTACTGAGGTGCGAACAGTAGTGCGATAACCCAGCAAAGCAAAAGGCAACTTTTCATGCCATTGCCTAGAACCTTGCACCATCTTTTGAAGTATCTTCTTTATGTTCTTGTTGACCGCCTCAACCGCTCCATTTTCCTTGGGGCGATACGGGGTGGAATTTTGATGCATAATCTTGAACTGCTGACATACTTCTTTCATCAAATGGCTATTAAGATTGGCACCATTCTCCGTGATGTTTACCTTTGGAATTCCGAACCAACAAATGATGTTCGAGTGAACAAAGTCAACCACCGCTTTCTTGGTCACATATTTGAAAGTCATAGCTTCAACCCACTTAGTGAAATAATCGATGGCTTCTCATCCTGCTCGACCTCATCGATATGCATTACCTCTTCATCAGGAAAGTAAGTCTTCAAAGGTTCATATGCTTCATCCACTGGGTTCTCGGCCAAGTGATCGGCTAAGGCTTGGGCTTTCATCGTCGTCCGAGTCACATAGATGATGTCAAACTCTGTGAGCAAAATCTACCACTTTGCGAGTCTTCCTGTGGGCATAGGCTTCTGAAAGATATACTATAAAGGATCCAGGCGAGAAATGAGGTAAGTAGTGTAGGATTACAGATAATGCTTCAACTTCTGTGCTACCCAAGTCAGGGTGTTACATGTCCTTTCAAGGGGAGTATACTTAACCTCATAGGATGTGAACTTCTTGCTAAGATAATATATGGCATGCTCTTTCCTGCCAGTGATGTCATGTTGACCCAACATACAACCAAATGAATTATCCAGGACTGTCAAATAAAGAATCAAAGGTCTATCGGGTTCCGGTGGGACCAACACAGGTGGGTTTGACAAATACTCCTTGATCTTATCGAATGCTTACTGGCACTCATCAGTCCATTTGACCGCAGCATCCTTCTTTAGCAACTTAAAGATGGGCTCACAAGTGGTCGTGAGTTGAGCAATAAACCTGCTGATGTAGTTCAACCTCCCTAGCAGACTCATCACGTCAGTCTTGTTCTTTGGCGATGGTAATTCCTAGATAGCTCTAATCTTTTACGGATCCAACTCAATGCCTCGCCGACTGACTATGAACCCTAACAGTTTGCCCGACGGAACACCAAATGCACACTTTGCAGGGTTGAGCTTAAGATTGTACCTGTGGAGCCTCTGGAAGAACTTTCTCAGGTCCCTGACGTGGTCGAACTGCTTCCTGGACTTTATGATCACATCATCCACGTAAACCTCAATCTCCTTGTGTATCATGTCATGGAATATGGTGGTCATTGCCCTCATGTAAGTTTCCCCAGCGTTTTTCAAACCAAATGGCATGACTCGGTAGCAGTATGTTCCCCACGGTGTGATGAATGTCGTCTTTTCCGCATCTTCATCCATTAAGCTCTGATGATATCCCGCATAGCAATCCACGAAAGACCCAATCTCATGCTTGGCACAATTATCAATCAAAATGTGGATATTTGGCAATGGGAAGTTATCCTCTGGACTTGCTTTGTTGAGGTCACGGTAATCAACACATACTCTGGTGTTACCATCTTTCTTTGGCACAGGCACAACATTAGCTAACCATGTGGGATACCGCGTGACTCGAATGACCTTTGCATCAAGCTGCTTTGTGACTTCTTCTTTGATTTTCACACTCATGTCGGTCTTAAACTTCCTTAATTTCTGCTTGACGGGAGGGAAAGCTGGATCAGTTGGAAATTTGTGGACCACCAAGTCGGTACTCAAGCCCGGTATGTCATCATATGACCATGCAAAAATATCTTTATATTCAAACAATGCTTTGATTATTTCTTCCCTGATTTGTGGTTCGAGATGGACACTTATCTTGGTTTCTCTGACATTATTTGGATCTCCTAAATTGATTGCTTCGGTTTCATTCAAATTAGGCTTGGGTTTTTCTTCAAAATGATTTAATTCTTTACTGATTTCCTCAAATTCCTCATCCTCATCATATTCTGTTTCATCATCACACTCTATTTCTTGGGTTATTATTTCAGAATTAGATTGGCTTTTAAGACTTGGCCGAAGATTCCTCATGCATGTCATGTCATTGAAACCAGCATAAAAAGAATTGTACAAGGAAGAAAAGAAAACAAAAATAAAAACTATCAGGAATGATGGAAAAGGGAAATTGCATTTCATTGAAAATAAAGGATAACAGGGTTTGTACATCAAACAAGCGAAAAACAAAAAATATGGGTCACAACAAAAATAAAAATCTGGGTCACAACCCTGGAATAACCCAGATAGAAAGGAAAACAAAGCAAACTACCAAAACTCCTTCCGAGTATGGAGAGGAGTAGCCTTCCAATTGTTAAGCTTTACTTTCGGCCCGACGAACTGCACATCTGCTTTGCTGGAACCTTCTCCAATTTCTACCATGTTCACATCATCAAACAAACTTTGGAATCTTTCAATTAACTCTTCATCAACGTCAACCACAAGATTGGAACTGCTGACACTGGGCGTTTCACGGCACCGGGCTTGACAAAGGACCTTGAAAGACGCGGGATAGGCTTTGGAAGTGCCCACGACTTCTGTTTCAACCTTTTAGCCCTTTTCACGTCTTTCCCTATGGGTTTGAATCCTAGACCAAACGTATTCAAGTTCTTAGGCAGAGACACTGGCTGCGCGCTACCTTGTAAAGAAGAACCCAGGCCTTTGAAAACCATTCTTCAGCATTTCAGACGCCACCATGACAGATGTGGAGGCTAACTTCGGTCCCGGAATGCACTTCCCTTCTGGAACCTTCTCAACTGGCACTATTTCAGAAACTTGGTAGACCCAAGGCCCTTTATTATCTTTGGCCTCAATAAACGGGACAGAGGCATCATTGTAAGCAACCAGGCTCTCATCACCATGCACAATAATCTCCTGTCTGTCCCACTCGAACTTGACCATCTGGTGCAAAGAGGACGGGACTGCTTTGGCACCATGTATCCAGGGCCGACCTAACAGCAAACTGTAAGATGGACACGTCCAGTACCTGGAACTCCATGGTAAATTTGACTGGCCTTATTGTCAGTTCGAGTACAATATCACCAATAGAATCTTTTCCCCCTCCGTCAAAACCTCGGACACATATATTGTTCTTGTGGACCCTTTCAGTATCAATTTTCAACTTGTACAGAGTGGAGAGAGGGCAAATGTTCGCACTTGAACCATTATCCACCAGCACCCTAGTGACCACAGAATCTTCACATTTCACTGTAAAATAGAGAGCTTTGTTGTGTTCGGTGCCCTCCACAAGCAACTCGTCATCAGAGAAGCTGACCCTATTCACCTCAAATATCTTGTTAGCAATCTTCTCCAAATGGTTCACTGTGATTTTGTCGGGGACATAAGCTTCGTTCAGAATTTTCATCAGGGCCCGGCGATGCTCATCTGAATGGATCAACAATGATATCAAGGAAATCTGGGCAGGGGTCTTTCTCAACTGTTCCACGATGGAGTAATCTTGTACCTTCATTTTTCTCAGAAACTCCTCTGCCTCTTCTTCAGTGTCTGGTTTCTTTACTAGAACTGGATTGTCTCTGAGTGTTTTAACTTTCCTTAACTCTTCCGGGGCAAAGCATCTCCGTGAACGAGTTAATCCCTGGGCCTCATTAACTTCTTCTTTCACTTCCTTCCCCTTATAAGTCACTATCACCCGCTCATAGTTCCATGGGATAGCCTTGGTGTTGATTACTGGCAGCTGGGTTATAGGCTTGATGATGATAGGATCCGTGCGGGCACCCTCTACAATTATGATAGGCTTATTCGCCAACCCTGGCACGATCACCTTTGACTTTTCTTGCTTTGCTATAGCATCACTTGGGGATCTCTGCTCAATTGCCACAGATGGCTTATCACTTGGCATGCTCAACTTGTCCGCTAATCCTTCAGCTATCGAAGAGGTCGCTTTTGCGATAACTGCACCCTTGACTGGATTAACCTCACTAGACCGGATCATCATGATGGATTGTGAAGGCTTCTTGGGCTCCCCATCCTTGTGTATTGTCTCAATCATGTTTGTTTCATCATGGGCTGGCAGCGGGTTCTGATTGATGTTGGGTGCTTCCGGAGTTTGGACCACAATCTAGTTTGTGTCGATGAGCTCTTGGATGGCATTTTTCAAGTGCCAGCACTTTTCCGTATCATGCCCCGGAGTACCAGAACAATATGCACAGCTAAGCGAGTAATCCAAATTCTTTGGAGGAAGGTTTGGCAACTTCGACTCAATTGGCCTCAGCACATCCAGCTGCCTCAACCTCTGAAATAGGCTGGTATAAGACTCCCCCAGCGGGGTGAAAGTTTTCTTCTGCTACAACCTCTCGTTCCTGAATACTGGCTTGGGCCAGAAACCTGGACCGACAGGATTTTGGTAGGTTTGCGGAGGCGGTTAAGCATTTTGTGGAGTCGGGTAGGTGTTCTATGGGGCTGGAGCACGCCATTGTGGGTAAGAAGGAGGTTGAGTGTATGACTGGGCGTGGTGGACGGAATATTGAGGGTCTGGTGATGGAAAGTAGTGTTGAGGTGGATTATATGGGATTTGGGTGTAGGTTCGGTGATGGGGTCGAGGCTGGGTGTAATGGTGTGGTGTGCCCCTTAGACCGTACCACGATCCCGAGTCAATTGTTGCAACATCTTCTTTTTTCTTCTTTCCAATCACTCCTCGAGTACCATTCTGAATAGCATGAGTGGTTGCTTTGACAGCTGAGTAGCTCATGATTTTGCTTGATTTAAACCCTTTTTCTACCATACCGCCCATCTTCACTACCTCATTGAAAGACTTACCTATGGCCGATATCAGATGACCAAAGTAAGTAGGCTCCAGAGCCTGCAGAAAGTACTCCACCATTTCGCTTTCCTCCATCGGAGGGTTAACTCTTGCCGCCTGTTCCCTCCAGCGAAAACCATATTCCCTGAAACTTTCTCCCGGTTTCTTCTCTATCTTAGTCAAAGACAAACGATCTGGAACAATTTCTATGTTGTATTGGAAGTGCCGTGCAAATTCTTGGGCCAAATCATCCCAGGTATACCATCTGCTGTGATCCTGACGCGTGTACCACTCTAATCCCACGCCACTCAGACTCTGGCTGAAGCATGCCATTAACAGCTCATCTCTCCCACCGGCTCCTCTCATTTTGCTGCAAAATCCCCTTAAGTGGGCCACAGGGTCCCCGTGCCCGTCATATAAGTCGAATTTGGGAATTTTGAATCCACCAGGCAACTGGACATCAGGAAACAGACACAGATCTTTGTAGGCCAAGCTCACTTGGCCTCCCAATCCCTGCATATTTTTGAGCGATTGTTCTAGGCTTCTTACCTTCCTGAACATCTCCTCCTGTTCCGGGTTTTTGGGTAATTTCTCGGTCTCGAAAGGAAGATCGAAACGGGGGGCATATGAGTAATGATCTGGGATTCTGAAGGTGGGCTCCGGGGCATAATACTGGTTGTCTTGGGCTTGGAGTGCCGGTTCGCTGGAAGATCGGTGGAGGGTGGCTGGTGGAGGTGCCACGAAAACAAGGGTAGCTGGTGAAGGGGGACATGCAGTCGATTTGGCTAATGGAGCTTGGATAGTTTGGGAGGAGGAACCCGTATAGTGGTGGTAAGGGTTGAAGCTTGGGGTATGTTGTGGCGATAGATTGATGACAGGGGGTTCTTGAGCTAGTGGTGGGACGAAAGTGGGGTTGGCAGGGTATGATGGGGGAGGATGCCCTTTCATCCATGCCTAGTACATCTCAGCCATCTGTTGTTTCAGCTAATACAACTCTTCTTTCATACCGAGCTCAGACTCTTCTACCTCCCTTGGCGGGTCAATAACACTCAAATCCAATTCTTTGTCAGCCATGTTCGCCTTGTTCTTAGATCTAGTATTGTACGGGTGACTTGCCAGAATGCCGAACATACTAACCACCTGCCTAGACTTGATGACAACAAGCAAACTTATTAGCGATTAAGAACTTAACAGATAGGCAACCGCACGTTGGAAATGCATTGCACCTAAGCAGTTAACCACTTCTATTATGCATTTGAACGGCTGCATGCTTCATCCCGGCTTTCACTAATTCTTTTCATTTTGCACTTTTCTTTCTCTCTTTCCTTTTCATTCCTGCCTTTCTTTGCTTGGTTCTTGTTTTTCTTCTTTTATTCTCACATTTTCTTTCCTCTCTTGTTTTGCCATTATTTCTTTCCCCTCACTCTCTTTTATTTCCTCTTCTCTTTTCCCCTTTCATTTTATGGTTATGATCGAATCTTATGGGGATCGCCTACATATCATGACGTCGCATAAATCAGACCAAGCGTAGTTCTGGGGATAAATGCGAAATAAAAGAAAGACACATTTTTTTCATCATTTTTCTCTTCTCTTTTTCTTCAAATAAAATAAAACAAGATAGAAACATCCTGATTACAACGACTTCCCTACAGACTTAAACATTTTCAGGAAATAAAACAAGACTCACAATAGACTGACAGACTCTGAAAGAAACTGTAACACAGACTCGAAAAATAAAAATCAAGAATACATAAGTGCTTCCATTGCTGCTCCTGTTGGCCTTGCTGCGGGCTCATGTGCCATGTCTTCTTGGAGGCGAAACAGGTCATCAGTGATCTGTCGGACAAAAATCATAACTGAAGCGAAGAACATGGACCGAGTCATGTCTTCACACTCGTTGCACTTCATCACAATGTAGTCCGCAATCCTCCTAACCCTTTCCCTGATAATACCCTTCTCTTGTAGCAACCGTCCAATCTGCTGAGATCGGGGCCCCAAAACTTGTTCGGCAGTATGATTTTGGTCTTGAAGCTGCTGCAGGTCCTTTTCTAATTGCGACATCAGGGCATATCAATGTTCCCTTTCTGCTTTGAAATCTCTTGCCTGCTTGGTCATTTCGTTTTCAAGGACATTGACCCTTTTCTTTAGACCCACCATTCCTTTGTCGTACTTCTCCTTCAGCTGTCGGACGAAACTTGCCCGTCCCTCCGCCTTCTTAGCTAACTTGGCTTGGGCTTTTACTAATTCCTTTATGGTCTTTTCTAGGCCAGCCTCGTAGTCACACACCTTTCTCCTAAGGCCGTTTATGAGCTTCTCATCTTGTCTGCTTCTGGCCGGATTTTTAGCGGCGATTTTCATTCTTTGAATTTGAGCTCGTAGGGCTTCATTTTCATGGGCCAATTTCCTTCTTTCCCCTTCAGCTTCTTGCATTTGTAGATCATTATTGAACTCAACGTTTCTCAATTTCTCTTCCACAGTGTGAATGGTAGCTTGATACTTTTTCTCCTTCTCTCCCCAGGCCACCCTTTCCCTGACTTTGTCATCAAAAGCTTGCACATGCAGTCTTTTTGCTGGTCTCTCGGGCTCTGGTTCGGGCTCTGGCTCATTGCTTGCACCTGACTTTCTTTCAAACCACGCTGCATAATTTGGATTCACTTTCCCTTTGGCAACATCTGGTACCTGGGTACCATTTTTCAGATACCGGCAACTGTTCCAATCCTGCTAGACTAAAGCCTTGGGCAACGCGGCCTCTGGATGGAGCTCGATGAACTGGGTGGTTAGATCTTCATCTTCAGGTACCACCTGATACCTCCCTAACTGCCTTAAGACCCTCTGTGGTGCATACGGCTGGACACTCCTCAAACCCATCAACATCAAATAACCCTTTGTAGCTGTCATATATATGATTTCTGTCACCGAGAGCCATCCTATAGTCCATTCGACCTGACTTGCTTTTAGAGCTTTCAGATAGGAGATCCAAGCTTCAAACCCTTCTGGAGCGTTGTAATCTTTCACCCTTTCCTCGTAGATTTTGATGAAGTTATCTTTACTTGAACCATAGCTCATGAATTTGGGGTGATGGCGGAGATGCTCGATCAACCACATTTGTAGAAGAACACTGCAGCCTTCGAAGAATTGAGCCACGGATCTACACAATGTCAATGCCCGATAAATATCTACCAGTACTAGAGGAGCAAGTGTGTGATCTTTCTTTGTAGTAAGGATTTGTACAACTCTAGCCATGCGGGTATCTACCGTCCCTTCTACAGTTGGAAAGACTATGATTCCTAGGAACGCAACTATGAAGGCGAACTTACAATGAATTTGCCAAATGTTCTTGTCCTGTTTGTTGTTCAATCCTTTTTCATGTGTTTCGAACCCGACCGAATGCCCGAATCTGGAATACAAAAATTGAAAGAAACAACATCCGTTGTCCACATGAACCTTCTTCATTTGTTTGCTGATATTAAGAAGATCAAAGAATTTGTGCACTGATGGGGCTCTTGGGAATATCAGTTGTTGTTTTCTCAAGTCCCGGCCAAAATGAATGTATCCAGCTATTTCTTCCAATGTAGAGGTGAGCTCGAAATCCGAGAAACAAAAGACATTGTGCACAGGATCCCAAAAGGTTACCAAAGCTTGGACAAAATCTTCCCGTGGTTTGATTTCCAATATGTCGGTAAGAGCACCCAACTGTTCTTTCACCCAGTCTTTACCATCTTTATCCAAATCATACCACCACATGCGCAACGGTAACTGAGCCTGCTCTATGACTAGTAGTTTTGAGTCTTGGACAGTGTTCATCTTGGTACCTATGAATGGTTAGGGTTAGGGTTGACTCTGATGGATTTTTGAGGAAACAGTTCTTGACTCCCAAAGGAATGAGCAAAAGAAAATGACCCTTTCCCCTTCTACACGAAGTGGCTGTTTTCGTAAATGTGGCCCCTTCAAAATTTCGAGCAAATTTTGAGGCCGGGGGAAGACATTTAGAAAAATGACCCCTTACTGACAGATTTGTTCGTTCTCTACGAAAATAGCCCTTCGACAACCGAAAAATATTCTAAGGCTATCTCGGCGGGAACAGCACCGAAGCTGGGTCGGCTTATTCTTGACATAGAGACCTACCTACGACTTCACTTTATTTGGTTAATTTTTGCATAAAAAAAGAGGTCGAACCCTATGTAGGTTGCCTACGTATCCCACATCCGGTGAGAATCAGACCTGCGTAGTTCGAGCAGTTTTGACATAATTTTTTAAAGAAAACACGAGTGACTTGTTTTGAAATGGCTCTTTTGCTTTTCTCTCTTTTTTTTTCAAATCCCTCTTTTTGGAAAAATTCGGCAGAGTTTCGGGACATTTCCAAATACCGAGATTTTCAAAATCGGGTTTATTTCCTTTCTACGCCACTCTTGGTTTTTTTTCCCGATTGTCTTTCCTAGCCGGTCAGCATGTAGGCCGAAACAAATAAATGTTCACATAGCACGTAAGATGCATCAGGATGGTTTGTTATTTTGGGTACACCTGTCCTAGACGGACCCAAACCCTGTGTTGAGTCCCCTAAGTCAAATGCACGTGATGCAAACAAACGTTCCTACTAGGGATCCGGCATGAGGTTATGTTCTTCTAGGTTTAAACCTGGGGTTGTGTTCTAGATTGGGTTTACCCGAATGGACAACTCGAGCCGAGGTGGAGGCAACGTACCGGGAGCACGAAAGTCTGCCCGGTCTTATTGTTGACCCATGCCCCGTTCTAATTGGTATGACTTCTAACAGAAAGTGGGCCACGCGTACGTGTGCACCAAATTTTAGAAGACTCAGAAGGGTGGCCTAAGAAGGCATTTTAATATAATTCAAGCAACAATAAAATGGCAAATAAACAGCAATTAGCACAAAAGGTTCACAAAATACAGTAATATTAACAATAAACAAAGCCAAGCAGAATCATATTAACAAGCTCGAATTTCTTGAACCCTGAACCAGAGATTCTGGGTTCTTTTCCCCTGCAGAGTCGCCAGAGCTGTCACACATCCTTTTTACTACCCCCAAAAAGGGGTATAAGGGAGTTTTTCCAATTTAAGTGACAATCGAAACAGGATTATTATTTAAGATCAGAGTTGCCACTTGGGATAGTTTATGGTGTCCCAAGTCACCGGTTTAGAATCCCGAATCGAGGAGATTTGACTCTGTTTTAATGTCTGCGAAACACAGAAATTCGGGCAAGGAAATCTGTTAACCCGGGAGAAGCTGTTAGGCATTCCCGGGTTCCGTGGTTCTAGCACGGTCGCTTTGATCATACTTGGCTTAATCAAATTGTTTAATTACTTATTTTTAAATTTATGTGCATTTGCCTTCTTTAATTAAGAAATTATCTTAAAACAGGTCACGCGTACGTGTACCCGTTTGTTTGGCGCATCAAAAATTATGTCACGCGAACGTCTCCACAATCAATAATACTTTATTATTATTAAGATTGTTTAGTCGAAGTTGCGCGAACGCATACTCCGATTTTGTTTTTAGAATTGTAATTATGTCACGGGAACGTGTACACAATCACGATGGTAGATTAAATTGTGCCTAAAGGCTTTTTTACGAGTATTCATTTTAGGATATCTAAATTATAATGCTTAATAAGAGGGCCATAGGTGATTTAATTAGGATGACACACCTCAATCCATTTAAAAGAATTGCACTTAATTAGGCCTAAGGATATTCCTATTACAACTATCTTGAATTTAAAACTATTGATTATGGGTAAGAAAATATAAAGCAGGCCTTTAGTTTTTGGACAAAGAACTGGGCTAATACAGGCCCACTATATTATCAAACGGGCGTTAAAGGAAAAGGGATGCGAGCTATCACCAACTGGGCTCACAATTGGGCCCAGGCGTAAGACAAAGGGGAACCGAACAACAAAGGTCCGATTTTGGCCAGGCGCCATGATTTGGGCCATCGGCAGGCCCAACTGTTTTAAGGATCAGGTTTCGAATACTAAAAGCGCACTGAACCCACAAAAGCTTTTTACATTATCATTTGCATAAATCTTTAAAACGTCTAACATTGTAGGCCTTAACTTATTAATCATGTATTTAATAATAAAAAACCATATTTGAGTCTTAAATTTTTAAAACCATTTTTTTAAACATGGATAAACAGTCACTTTAAAATTGCTGGAATCAATAAAAGCCAAATATTGCAAACATGCATAATATACTAATCTACATTTAGAATATAGCTAAGTAAACTACTGGAGATGTATTAACTAATCTATAAATTTTATAAAGTCCAGTCCAACTTATTACAATAAATTAGAATACATAGCAATTTTAAAATAGACTTTTCGCATCACTATCCGACTAAAATACAACTTTCTTTTAAAAAATATTCTAAGTGACAGTCAAATCTACTGCTGCTTTAACTTCGAACAAGCTGGGATAGGCTCATGACTTTACCAGCAGAGTCCCTTTCCTGTAATGTGCTGATTGTTTCAATGACCAAAATAAGAATCTAGGCACCATTAAGGGGTGAATCTGACCATTAAAGGGTCAGATTCGTTTCCTTTAGTGTTATTATTAAAGGTGAAGTCTGAACACATTTTATAAGTATATAAACACACTGATTCAGCAATCAAACATTGACATATACAGCACAATATTTCAGATTTCATGATCAACTTCAGCAGCCATTTGAAGCAACATTAACACAGGGTTTGTAGGCAATAAACAACCCTAAGTTCACAAAGTCATGGTTTCTAAAACTAACAGCAAAGTTTAGCCAAACAAAACAAATTTCAAACACAAATTTTGGACTCAAGATTAGATCTATTTAAGATGGACATTGTTACATACCTTGAAATTGGAAAATACAGCAAAAAAATGACCAAATAAAGGTCAGAAAACCAAGCTTTAGTAAGCTTAATAGCAGCAGAAACAAACAGCAGAGACAAGCGGCTGAACCGAATGAAACTAAGCAACCAAACCCAGCAATATCACAGCATCCAAACTCAAGCCATTTTTGCAACTGAAAAAAAACCAGAAGTTTCAGAGGAAGAATTTGTTCTAGCTTAGGTCCAAATCAGCAAGGAAATCGATTAGCTATCAATGAAACAGTAGCTGAACTTTTAGTGTTTTCTAGGTTTCTGAAAAATTGATGTGTTTCTCAGAGCCTTTGGTGCAGAAAAATGATGGTAAATGTGTGTGTGAGTGAAAGAAAAGGCACTACTTATAGGCCTAAAAGGCCATGTGCTGAAAAACAAATCCGGGAAATATTCCCTTCAGCTTGAAAAGGCATCTTTTAACCACCTGGGACAGCTGGCTGTCCCTTATTGGCTCAGCATATTTTTGCTACCCAAATAGGGACAACTGCCCCCTATTCTAGAAGCTTCTTGTACTAGCCTTATCTAAAAATTTGTTTCATATTCTTCCCAGACCCCTTAAGTTTTCAATTGTTCAAATAAGACCCTAGGAGTTTCTAACCATTTACAAATCATGGCAAACAAAATCAGAACAAGCAAACATTGCAAACCAAATCAAATAATAAACAGAAATGCAGTTGAACCTAGGGTATTGAATATCGAAAAGTCTGGACTAATCCTAAGCACAACTTAACTCTAAAAGAAGAACTGATATGGAACATTTAAATTACTGAATCACAAAACAAAAGGAAACCCTAAAGTCTAAAATCATGCAATTAGAAACACAGATTATAAAAAAATAAGAAGAACGAAAAATCATGATAGCATCTGACCTAGACAAAACAGAAATCTAACCTAATCTAAAAATCAAATAAACAGGAAAACCAAAGCATTCGAGCGAGTGACTTCTAATGACTAATAACCTAAAAGAACAGGCAGATAATAATAAAACAGAAAGAAAATCAGAAAACAAACAAACAAAGCAAAAATCAGAGAAGAAAAGGGGAGGTGATGACTAACCGGACAAAGCTTGGGGGAGTGATTGAATCGAACCAATTAACCAAAAAAAGGTGAAGGTATTGTGGTTGGCCAAGCAAACGTGGCCGTCAAAATCGAATCAAAACTCGTATTAATCAAGGGCTCTTGATAACTAGGGATTTTGATGTGTTTCATGCTCCGTCTTGCGTACGCTTTGATTATAAATTCTTACAAAATAGTCCCAGAAGGCTCATAAGTTGTGCTTGATTGCAGGTTTGGTCAACAAAGTAACGAGATGTCAAAGATCGGCTCAAAAAGGAGTGAAACCTGCACAAGTACCAAAGACAAGACAACTCAGGACAAACAGGCCTAGTGCGGCCGCACTACACTTTGTGCGCTCCGCACTAGGGAGATTCAAAGACTGGATTTTAAGGCATCAAAGCAGTGCGGCCGCAGTAGATATTGTGCGGCCCGCACTGAAGACACCGCGACCGCACTACCATTTATGCGGTCCGCGGAAGCAAACTTCAAAGAGATGTCAAGTGCCAAGGTTCAAGCCTGTGCGGTCCGCGGTCGTGTTTGTGCGGACCGCGCTAGAGGCCTCCGCAGCCGCAGTCCATTCAATGCGGTCTGCGGAGCCTGGGTTCAGAGAGTTGATTTTTTAGATTCAAGATCCTAGTGCGGCCGCACACCATTTTGTGCGGTCCGCACTGACCCCGCAGGGGCATTTTTGTCCAATTTTTCTAGCTTAGTATAAATAGAACATTTTTCCATTTTTAGGGCATCTGATATTACAAGACGGTAGCTGCACTCGTGAGACGATATTTCTTAGCCATTTTTGGCATCTTTACGTAGTTTTAATCATTGAAACTTTGTATTTACTTTAGTAATTAATTAATATGTCTTTCTCTTCATCTATTTCTCTGATTTTATCTGCAAGCATGAGTAGCTAGACCCATTAGCTAGGGTTGTGGCTCAATCCTAGTGTGGGTAATTGATGGGT
>NW_017673899.1:0-4017 GCF_001879085.1 Nicotiana attenuata | reverse complement strand
AAAGCTATTGCGACCCTCTCTTGCTACTTTTTTGTAGTGCGGAGTTGGCTGCGATCACTTTTTGGCACCGATGCCGGGGAGCTAACGGTTTTGGCTATCTATTTAGTTAGTTTTGTGTGTTGTTCTTCTTTCATTCTTTGTTACTAATTTGCGTGTGTCAATACTACAGGTACCAAAATGGCTTTAAATGCAAATGACCCTCTTGGAAATGTGCTTGCGGGGGAGGAGGTTGAGGATATTGGAGACAATGAGGTGCCTCTTGTACCTCCCGGACCACAACGAGGCCGCCAGGCCAATGCTAATGACAACGTTCCAGACCCTCCTCCGCCACCTCCAAGAGCGGTTCCTCGGGTGCTACCGAACCAAGGCTATGCAAGTGCTATTGTCCCTCCCAGAATCCGGGCGGGCAATTTTCAGATAACTAATGTGATGTTGACCTTACTTGAGCAGCGTGGGTATTTCACGGGCGCTGCGGATCAAAATGCCTACAAACATCTCAAGGGGTTCGTGGATACATGTTGGGGTAGCAAGCAGACGAATGTGTCCGAGGATGCTCTTAGGTTGAGGCTTTTCCCCTTCTCACTTCGGGGGAAAGCATTGGATTGGCTAGAGAGACTCCCCAACCATTCCATCACAACTTGGGATGAGTTGGCGGATAAGTTTATTGCTAAATTTTTCTCACCTGGGCACATGGCGGCACTTCGAGATGAGATATTGGCCTTCAAACAAGAACCCACAGAACCTTTGCATGAGATTTGGGAGCGGTTTAGAACAATGGTGAAGGAATGTCCCAATAATGATATGACGGAGGCGATGATTCAACAAACCTTCTATCGGGGCATCAATACTACAAATCAATGCATAGTCAATCAATTGGCTGGGGGTAATTTCATGAAGTTGACATATGACGAAGCTTGTGAGATTCTTGATGAGATGGCGGATACATCCTCCGCATGGCAAAGTAGGGCCAATGTTCCTCAAGGTGACCCTACGGTTATTCATTTGCATAAGGAACTACATGACCATGGACAGGCTATAGCGGAGTTGACAACTACTATGAACCAATTGGCTAAGGCACAGTTGCAACAAGTCCAAAATCCTCGCCAAGTGAATGCCATGGAGGGTGTAAATATGCTTGTTAACAAGAGAAGGCAACGAAGGCAACAAAACCAAGGGAATTCTGAGCAATTTGATGATGATTGTGATGGGTTTCAAAACGATGGCTATGATGAGCAAAATGAAGAGGTACAATATGTAAACAATTTTTAAGGCCAACGGGGCAACTCTTCCAACCAACAACAGTGGCGACCCTAGGGCAATTGGGGCAATCAATAACCAAACAATGGTAATTGGGGGAACAATAATCAAAACAACAACTGGGGCAATCAGAACAACAATCAAGGTAACCAAGGGCATTGGAATGGTAATAACAACAACTGGGGCAACAACAACAATCAAGGTGGATGGAACAATGGGAACCAAGGAAACCAGGGGAAAGGCTTTCAAAGGCCCCCAATGTACCAACAACCAAAAAATCCACCCCCTTTCCCTTCTCAAAGTCCTAGTTCTTCGGGTAATGAAATGGGTAGAATTGAAATGATGTTCGAACAAATGATGAAAAAGAATGCGGATTCCGATGCGCAATTGGATTCTCACAATAATTCAATTAGGAATTTGGAGGTGCAAATAGGCCAAATCTCTCAATCATTGAATACTCGCCCGAAGGGTGCTCTACCAAGTGATACGGTAGTGAACCCAAAGGGTGAAAACAATCATGTCATGGCGGTTACAAAACGAAGTGGGAGAGGCGGTGATGTGAATGCCTCGAAACAAAAGCAAGTTGTTGATGATGATGTTGAGTTGCAAGAAGATGTGGTTCCTTTGGTAGTTGAAGATGTGGTTGATGACAATGTGAACAATGAAGTGACGATTGACATAAATGAAACCGAGGTGGAAACTCAAGAGACCATGAACCCGTCTAGGGAGCACGTAATTGACATGCCGGAGCCGGTTGTGCCAAAAGCCAAGGCACCTTTGCCTAGGCCACCTCCCCCCTATCCTCAGAGGCTAGCCAAGCAGAAATGTGAGAATCAATTCAAAAAGTTCATCGACATGATGAAGAGCTTATCCATCAACGTGCCTCTGGTGGAGGCTTTGGAGCAAATGCCTGGTTATGCTAAATTCATGAAGGATTTGGTTACAAAGAAAAGATCAATGGACTGTGAAACTATCAAGATGACCCACCAAGTTAGTGCCATAGTACATTCAATGGCCCCGAAATTAGAAGATCCTGGTGCTTTCACTATCCCCTGCACTATTGGTAGTGCAGACTTTGCCAAAGCTTTATGTGATCTTAGGGCGAGCATCAATTTAATGCCCTTCTCATTTTTCAAGACTCTGGGTATTGGGCCACCAACGCCAACTTCCATGAGATTACAGATGGCAAATAGATCAATGAAGCGACCTTTGGGTATAATTGATGATGTGCTTGTCAGGGTGGACAAATTTATCTTGCCAGCGGACTTTGTGATTTTGGATTGTGAAGTCGACTATGAGGTCCCGATCATATTAGGGAGACCTTTCCTTGCAACGGGGAAGGAATTGGTTGATGTTCAAGCGGGTGAACTAACTTTTCGAGTGGGGGATGAGAAGGTCGTCTTCCATGTTTGCAAACCATGAGGCAACCCGATAGCACCGAGGTGTGCTCATTTGTGGACATTGTCACAGCTGTGATCTTGGATGACACAAGTTCAATGATTAACGTGGAGGATCCCCTTGAGGCCATGCTATTAAATCTTGATGTCAATGATGATGCAAGCAGAGTGGAGTGTGTCAATGCTCTACATGGGATGGGCTCTTATTCCTACGAGCCGAGAAAATTGTCTTTAGATCTTGAAAATCGGAAAACTCCACCAACCAAACCATCAATTGAGGAGCCACCAGTGTTGGAGTTGAAGCCACTTCCTCCATACCTCAGGTATGAATTCTTGGGCTCTAATTCAACTTTACCAGTTATTCTTTCTTCTTGCCTTACTAACATGCAGGTTGAGGTCACTTTGGCGGTGCTTCAAAGGCGAAAAAGGGCAATTGCATGGACTCTGGCGGATGTTCGGGGAATAAGCCCTGCATTTTGCATGCACAAAATTATTTTGGAGGATGATGCAAGGACTTCCTTAGAACATCAAAGGAGGCTCAATGAGGCAATGCAAGAAGTGGTGAAAAAAGAGGTGACCAAGTGGCTAGATGCAGGTGTGGTATATCCAATCTCCGATAGCTCATGGACTTCTCCGGTGGAATGTGCGCCGAAGAAAGGTGGGATGACTGTGGTGACTAATGACAACAATGAACTTATTCCCACTCGGACGGTTACCGGATGGCGGGTATGCATGGACTACCGGAAGCTAAACAAGGTGACCCGAAAGGATCATTTCCCTTTGCCATTCCTTGACCAAATGCTTGACAGCCTTGCGGGGCGAGCCTTTTATTGTTTTTGGATGGATATTCGGGTTATAATCAAATCTTAATTGCTCCGGAGGACCAAGAGAAGACCACATTTACCTGCCCATATGGTACATTTGCTTTTTCTCGGATGACGTTCGGGTTGTGCAATGCTCCGGCGACCTTCCAACGATGCATGATGGCTATTTTCACCGATATGGTGGAAGACATTTTGGAGGTCTTTATGGATAACTTTAGTGTGGTTGGTGATTCATTTGAAGAGTGTTTGGGAAATTTGGATAGAGTCCTAGCCCGATGTAAAGAAACGAATCTTGTTCTTAATTGGGAAAAATGCCACTTCATGGTTGAAGAGGGCATAGTGTTGGGTCACAAAATTTCTAAGCATGGGAGTGAAGTAGACAAAGCCAAAATTGAGGTGATTTCAAGGCTTCCTCCCCCCACTTCTATCAAAAGGGTGAGAAATTTCCTTGGGCATGCGGGGTTTTACCAGCATTTTATCAAGGATTTTTCGAAGGTTGTGAATCCCCTTTGCAAGTTGCTAGAGAAAGATGCTAAGTT
>NW_017673898.1:14311-116106 GCF_001879085.1 Nicotiana attenuata | reverse complement strand
TCTCTTAACAACTCTCTTCTCTTCCTTCTACTTCACCCCCCCTTCCTCCCCAACCTCCATTAACACACCTCCACTTCTCCCTCTCTTCAACTCAAGTAAGTTATTCTTCTCTCTCTCTATTTCTTTCTCTTCTAAGTAGTGTATTTTGTTAAGTTATTAGTTTCAACTAAACCCTAGTTAGGATTAGTGTAAAAATTTAAAATTTTTTTGCTTTCTTTTATGTTTGCCATTATTGTAGTTGATGTTTATGAGGTTGTTTGGTGCCAAATTGATTGGGTCTCCATTATTAAATAATTGTGAAGTTGTTTTGGTGGCTTGGAGGCCTAAACTAGATTTTTGTGGTGTAGTATGGTATTGGGTCATGTGTTGGCCGAAATTTTGGTAATGTGTTGTATATTTTTGGGGTGTTTTAAGCCCAACCTAGGTTTGGGGTGTTGTAATTAATGGTTGAAGCTGTGTAGTTGATTGGTGGTATGGTAGTATTTGTTATATGGTGGTGTTGTATCTCATGTGTAACATTGAAAGGAGTAAGTGTGGGGTGTCTTATGCCGGAAGTGGTAAGAAAATTATGGGGCTATTGTGGAGGTTGTTATGAATGAATTAAGGGGAAGTATTTGGTGTCATCGGGTGGTGAAGTCTGAGTAACCATCTGATTGGCACTAGTTAGGGCATATTTTGATGGTCCGTTTGATTATTTGCAGGTCATATGGCTCCCAAAAGACAAAGGCGATCTGGAGGCTCATCCCAGTGACCTACTTATGATGAGTCCAGATTCCAATCGGAACTGGCAGAGGACGACTTCAACGCCAAGGCTACCAAGACCTTCCTCCATGAGATCCCGATTGATCGGGTAGCCCTCAGAGCCGAAAAGGTGGAGATGTATGAAGAAATACGGAGGCGGGAAATGGAATTCCTATTTAACGACCCTGCACCAGTTAACAAGATGCTGGTTCGAGAATTTTATGCCAACTGCCCATTGCACTTGGGTAGGGAGGTGATTGTTCGGGGTACGGTGGTCAATGCTAAAGTTCCAACAATTCGCCAGGTGTTGCGGCTGCCTCCGTTCACCAGTGACGTCGACTATTACCATGACAGACCAGGGGTGACATGGGAGGTCATGACGGATGTACTTTGCACAGGGGGGTAACCCATTTGGATACGTGACCAAATAACCCTCAACTCTAACTCTTTCACCCACTTGGCCAAGTGTTGGTTGACTGTTATCTGCAGCAGGTTCCTGCCATCCAGCAATACAACGGACGTGAACTTCAATCGGGCACTGTTGACTTGGTGCTTTGTGACAGGAAAGGATTTTGATGCGGCCCGGATAATTGGTGATGAAATGGTCTTACGGGGACCGCTGCTAACAAAGGGATTCTATTTCCCTTCCTTGGTAACCACATTGTGCTTGATGAGAAACACCCCCACCAATCCTGCCGATGGTGATTTGCCACCCAAAGCAGCATTCAAAGCTTCTAGCATCAGAGTGGGCCGGGGTACACGCACCACAATTGAGATAGATGATGAGGATGATGATCTGGTTCCTATTGCGTCGTCCAGGAGATCTGTTGACAGTGTCGGGCCCTCTCGACGCTCCCATTCTGGAGCAGGCCTATCACGCTCCCAGCCTATGCTGCGCTCCTTGGAGGAAGAGGTCACGGATCTCCGCACCTCGGTGGATGGCCTACATACGCGGATGGACGCCATGTCGCAGAGGCAGTCTAGATCTGAGAGCCGGTTTATGGCATAGTTACGTGCATTGGAGAGAGCTTGCCATATAGACCCCAGCACCGTCTCCGACTCTGATTGAGTCTCAGGGAAGTCTTCTAACCCTTCTGCTCTTTACTTTCTTGATATGACATGGGGAGATGCCATGATTTTAAGTGTGGGGTGGGAGACTTGTTCTAACTGTGTATTGGAATGTATATAGATGTTGTTGTGTTGTAACATTAGAGTGATGTGTTGTATATATTTGAGTGTGTTTATATTAGGAGTAGCTGACTTGGCCCAAAGACGGACACTTGTCGACGGGTCTCTTGAGGGTCAAAGTCAGATATAAAAAATAAAATAAAAAATAAAAAAAGTAGAGGACTCTTCCTAAAGACGGACCACTTGGACAGTACTCTTGAGGGAAGTAGTCCAGGTAGATTTTTCTGTATTTTATTTTATTTTTTAAGGTAGTGTAGTAATTTTCCCTTGGTTTTTCTTTTGACCACGGTTCTTTTCCAAGGGCTTTTCTTGAACCGGGTTAGGTAGATTTTTCTTTTGTAGTTTTAGGACCAAGATGGGTGAAGGCTAGAATGCAACCCTAGATGTACACACCTGAGAATAACAAAAACGAACTGAGGGTGCGACGTCTAAGCTTGTTTGTGGACTCATAATATATGCCTTAATTTTGCACATCTTGTCTTGCTTGAACACTCGTATGATTGTGTTGATGAACTGATTCGGAATGAGTTACATGCTAAGTGTGTGTGAGTTGTTACTTGCATCCTATGCTTGCATATGATACCTAGAACTTGCCCTGTGTGTTTGCAAAGCGAAATAGAAGTCGTTTGGTTTTAGAGATGATTGAGGCATTTCTTTGTGCAACCCTCTATACTTGAGAATCCACCTGTGCATATTACCATAGTTAACCCCTTTTGAGCCTGAAGCATGTTCTTTGATAACCCTATAACGATCTAAATCATTGTGTTTGAATAAACTTAATTGTTTGAACCTTTACCTCCTAGAAGCACTTGAATCACTAAAGAATATACAAAAGTCAAAGTGTGGGGTGGGAGAGAGTTAGAAAAAAAAAAGGGGGGGAATCAAGGATGAAGGTTTTGATTGGTGAACTGGCAGTGTACAATAAATCTCTGGAAAAAAAAAAGAAGAGAGAGAGAGAAGAAGCCAGTTGTACCTAAAGAAATGTGGGGGTCACAAGTGAAACAAAATGTGGAATAATGATTGGGTTGAACATAAAGGTGAAATAAAAGGAGGTGTGTATTAAAAGTGCTTAGGGAGGTTAGTCACTATATCCAAATATATCCTGCCCGTCCCTTAGCCTACATTACAACCTATAAAGACCTCTTGATCTTTGACTGAATGGCTCGATTAGTAGAGTATTACACTAGGGGCAAGCTTATGGTGTGTCTGTGTGGCATGTGAATGCTCTTTGCTGAGAGTGAGTGAATTCTTTCTATATATGGTTCCTTGTTGTTGAATTTTATGTGTGTGGAACTTCTCTCAGATTTTGTTTATGTAAGGGCATGTGACTCAGGAAGAAAAAGTGAGTCTTCATTTCTGTTAGAGTAATTAGAGTGAGCACAAGTGTGCCTTGGCATGAGAGTCTGCATTTGAGATATGATTGTGCACTGCTTAGGTCGATCATTAATAATAGCAGGTGTGACATAAATTGGGGCAATGCATTAAGCAGTTAGGCCTAGAAGTGTGGTTTAGTTTGCTCGAGGACGAGCAAAGGTTTAAGTGTGGGGTGTTGATAATAGGTGAATTTGACTATAATCACACCTTAAATAATCACCTTCTTGTGTAGTTTTAATGCTAAAAGTGATAACAAAATGCTCTTATTAGTGCTTTTCATGATTGGCAGGTGATATATGTATAAGGAAGGCTAAGGAGCAGTTTTGGAGTCAAAATTGAAGAAAAAGAGGCCAACTGTGAAATTCCCCAAGTACACCACGCAAAACAGGCCTGAAGATTCAGAGAACTGGTTTGACCGCGGTTCCACCGCGACCGCGGTGGAAGATAGCTGCGGATAAATTCAGATTCAGGGAAGGCTTTTGGCTGCGGTTTGACCGCGACCGCGGCAGAACCGCGGCGGACGAAGAAAACTTCAGGGACTAAAGTGTAAAACACGGGATTTTTAGACCTAAACCCTATTTAAAACATTAGACTTCGCCCAAGAGATGCATGTATTGATTTTTAAGGTTTCTTAGCAAGGAAAAACATTGTGAGAGAATACTCAAAATATCTTTCTTCTTTGCTTTTGATTTTTATGATAAATTCAATCTTAGTTTATTTTCCCATAGCCATGAGTAGCTAAATTCCTTGTCTAAGGTTTTGATGGAACCTATTGGGTGATGAACTTCTTGTTTATGTGAATACAAATTGCTAGTTTAATCTCTATTTGTTCAACTTCGTGTTTGTTGTAGTTAATTGACAGGATCCTCAATTAGCTGTGCCTATTTAGTGTGCATAACTTGGAAAAGAGTGCATATTTAGGGTATTGTTGAACAACACCACTCCTAGATTATTAGAGGAATCTATAATTGCGGGTTTAAAGGCGAGATTAGGGATAACGAAGCTGTGGGTGTAATCTAAAGTGAATCGTGCTAAATAAAGTAAGCTAGTGTATCTCGGGAGAGTGCAATAGTAAATTACTGTGATTACTCGGGAGAGATTTACGGTAAGATTAGCGTTCATGATTGATAGAGATGTGTTGGTTAATTTGTATGAGCATAAACAGAAGGGATTCCATCAATAGGGGAAATCATTGCCTTAGCTTTTTCTCATAATTGTTTACAACCGTATTAGTTTAGTTTACAACTATTTAGTTACTTGCAAGCGTAGTTGTTAAAGAACATTCAACTGAGATTTGAATATTTGGGAAGCTGGTTCTGAAGAATTAGTGGGCCTGAAGATAGTGGTTGATAGGTTAACTCTCTGTGGATTCGACCCTGGGCGTAATACTCGGGTTATATTTGCAACGTCCGCAGAGTCCTTTTTATAAGGCATAGTTGGGCGTGATCAAGAAGACAAGATTAAAAAGGAAGCATGTATTGCCAATAAACCAAATTTTATATGCATTTCATCACAGTAAGCTTCGCAATGCTCGTCTCCTGCTCTTGAGTGTTTTTTTCTTTTTTGTCACCATAAATTACAATGTTTATAAATTTTTACCCTTTTTCTCAAAAAACTTCAATATTTTCTATAATATATTTAAAACCATAAAACTAAATACAAGAAATTTTGGGGCCCCAAGAATTTAGGGGCCTAAAGCCAATGCTTTATTGGCTTTGGCCGTAAGCCTCCCCTGAGTACAGAAAATACAAATCTGGACAACGTGAAGTATAAAGCTCAGCTAATCTCTACGTGCCAATGCACAGAATGCATGAATAGTACCATGTACCTCCACTATCAAGTGCTCAACCACTCGGTACTGTATATGGTCATCCGGCCCAGGGAAGATCCATCCCGGAATATATATACACATCACTAACAACAGTCACTCACAATACCAAGGAAGGCCATTCCAGCCCTATGGAGAATATCCATCTCGAGGTATAAATACTTCGGACAAGATCAATATCCAGGGAAGATCCATCCCTCAATAATATCAGCTGCGCTCACTGGGCTATGTTACAGACTCCGGAGGGCTCTTACAGCCCAAGTGCTATCATAGTCATCAACATAACCACTGCGGCGTGCAGCCTGATCCCCTAACTGTCACTCATAATCAGGCTCTCGGCCTCACTCAATCATCACTCTCCAGTCTCACACACGGGCTCACAATGCCAAGAAACTAGCCCGGAACAAAGATATGACGTGCCAATAAATAACAACTGAGACTGAGACATGATATGAAATGCATGAACAAGACTGAGTACAGAATATCAATGAAACTAATGAGATGACAGCAAGAAACGACCACTCGGGTCCCAACAGTATCAGCGTAAAGCCCTAACATGATATCTAGCATCATTTACAACTCATTTACTTAATTACATGATAGAAACACGGATATCAGCAAGAAAGAGTCACTGAATGGTGCCATGGAATGAACCAGGTCCCGATTCTCACGGTGCACGCCCGCACGCCCGTCAATTGGCATATGCGTCACCTTAATACTAATCACATAACACATAGTTCAGCGTTTCGAACCCTCAAAATCAAGTTTGGAAGCGTTACTTACCTCAAACCAAGCCAAAATCCAACTCCGCGATGCCCTTGCCTTTCGAATCGGCCTACAAATGTCCCGAATCTAGCCAAAAGAAAAACAATGCAATCAATATAGGCCAAGGAACCAATTCCACAAGAAAATTTACTTAATTGGACACAAATCCCGAACTTCATCCAAACCCGGCCCCGGGCCCACGTCTCGGAATGCGACAAAAATTACAAAACTAGAAAGCCCATTCACTCATGAGTCCATACATACAAAATTCATTAGAATCCGACTCCATTTGGCCCCTCAAATCCTCAAATTGAACTCTCCAAAATCCCAAGCCCTAACCCTTCATTTACACCCCTAATCTTCACTAATTACATGATTAAACAATGAGAAATCACCACATATACGAGTATTAGGGCTCAAGCAACTTACCTCACTGATAATACCTTGAATCCCTCTTCAAAATCGCTCCCAAAAGCTTCAAAACCGACTGAAAATGGTGAAGAATGGACCAATATTCGCGAAGTGTGCAATTTATACTTTATGCCCAGAGATATTGCATATGCGGTCCAACTGTCACTTCTGCGACGCCGCACCTGTGGAAAATCCATCGCAGGTGCGGATCCCACTTACTCCCTCAAAATCCGCTTCTGCGGTCAAAATATCGCACCTACGGGCCTTGCCTGCTACTGCGGTACTGGCCATATTCCCCTCTTCCGCATCTGCACCCCAGGTCTCGCACCTGCGGGCTCGCAGATGCGACCCGTCCATTGCACCTGCGGCTCCTTCCTACCTCAGCCCTGGCCACATCTGCGGCTCCTTCTCCACTTCTGTGGGCTTGCAACTGCGGTTCCCACTCCGCAGGTGCGGTTATGACAGCTGAGTTCCACATCAGCATTCCTCCAATTCCAAACTTGTTCCGTCAATCACCCGAAATCAACCCGAGGCCCTCGGGACCTCTACCAAGTATACCAACAAGTCATATATCAACATACAAACTTAGTCGAACCTTCGGAACACCCAAAACAACATCAAAACACCGAGTTACTCTCAGATTCAAGCCTAAGAACTTCTAAACTTCCAAATTTCACAAACGATGCCGAAACCTATCAAATCACGTCCGAATGACCCCAAATTTTGCACATAATTCAGAAATGACACCAGAACCTACTCCAACTTCTGGAATTCCATTACGGCCCCGATATCAAAATATTCATTGCCGGCCAAAATCGCCAAAATTCCAACTTTCGCCAATTCATGCCTAATTCAGCCACGGACCTCCAAATCCCATTCTGGACGTTCTCCTAAGTCCAAAATTACCTAACGAAGCTAACGGAACCATCAAAATTTAAATCCAAGGTCGTTTAAACATAAGTCAATGTCAGGTCAACTTTCTCAACTTAAGCCTTCACAAAAGAGACTAAGTGTCTCAAACCCTCTCCGAAACCACTCCAAAACCGAACCAACTGACCCAACATATCATAATATAGCCGAAGAACACAAAAAGAAGCGGAAATGGGGAAACGGGGCTATAACTCTCGAAACGATCGACCGGGTCGATCCTCCCCCTCTTAAACAAACGTTCGTCCTCGAACAAGTCTAGAAACATACCTGAAGCCTTAAATAGGTGTGGATATCTGCTCCGCATCTCCCGCTCGGTCTCCCAAGTAGCCTCCTTCACGGGCTGACCTCTCCGCTGCACTTTCACTGAAGCTATATCCTTTGATCTTAACTTTCGGACCTACCGCTCCAGAATGGCCACTGGCTCCACATCATAAGTTAAATCACCATCTAACTGAACCGTGCTGAAATCCAAAACATGAGACGGATCGCCGATATACTTCCGGAGCATAGAAACATGAAATACTGGATGAACACCCGACAAGTTAGGTGGCAAAGCAAGCTCATAAGCCACCTCCCCAATCCTCCGAAGCACCTCAAAAGGCCCAATGAACTGAGGGCTCAACTTGCCCTTCTTCCCAAATCTCATAAGACCCTTCATGGGTGAAACCTTCAGTAGAACCTTCTCCCCAACCATATAAGACACATCACGAACCTTTCTGTCAACATAACTCTTTTGCCTTGACTACACTGTACGAAGCCGCTCTTGAATCACTTTCACCTTGACCAAAGCATCCTGTACTAAGTTTGTACCCTAGAGCCTCTTTAGGCTTGTTATCCAGGAACTTGTTCAGAAATACCGTAATGAAAGGAACATAGGAGTTCTCAAACCAACCTACTGGAGATGTCACGCCCCGAACCTGGGGGCGAGACAGGCACCGGTGCCTCATCTATCCTTGCGTACCAACTTGCGATTAGGGAACTCTGAACATGTGATGTCATACTTTGGCCATGGTCCACATTGCAAGATAACTGCGAATGCTAACTAAATATCACTATAAAGCTGGGCCGACAAGGCCTCATAACTACTACAGCTGGCAAACCAACAAAATACATAAAAGGCCTACCAGCCCAACATACTGCACTAACCGACAGGATATGTCTACAAGCCTCTACTGGTGGATATATGATCGGAATAGCTCCCCGACCTACTCATAACATATATATACACAAGATGTACATAAAGCTCTAGACCCGGCAACTCCGAAAGGTATGAAGCTTACCGATAAAGCTGAACTCGGGCAATACTTAGTGAGGGGGTCTACCCGTCTGTCTGTATGAACCTGCACTTAAGAAATGCAGCGCCCCCAGAAAAGGGACGTCAGTACGAAATAATATACCGAGTATGTAAGGCAATATACTGAAAGCTGAAACTGAACTTATAATATAATAAGTGAAAGCATCTGGAAGTCAAAGATAATCTGTAGATATGCTTACCTGCTGATACTGACTCAACTCTCTCAATATAGTAAGTAAAATAGCTGTCCGGCCCTATAAGGCTCGGTATATATATAAATAACTGCTCTGCCGTAGTAGGCTCGCTCATAGGCACTCGGCCATACTAGGCTCTGTATCTCGACCAACTGGGCTCTCTCATAGGCGCTCGGCCACAGTAGGCTCGGTATATAACTTACCATCTGATCAGAGATTGCCCAATAGGGGCCTGCCCATCGATTATAGCTCGATGGTAATGAAAATACTGTAATACTGTATATATAGACTCTCTGCTCTCTTGACTGGAAAAAAAAAATACTCAATTGAATATGAAGTCCCGATAAGGAGAATATGGTAGCTTACAAAACTAGGAAAATATACGTAAATTCCGGGACATGAATTTTTCTTTATGCCTCGCTATCAAACTTGTGTAATTACGAGATCATGCCAAAATGAAGGAAATGTTTAGCCTTAACACACCTGGAGTAGGGAAAAATCTGTATGATATTCTTGGAAAAGATTGCATCGTACTCCTTTAGAACCGCAAAATTTTACGTTGTTATGATGTTAAGAAACCTCGTTGGAATTTTTTCAAGAAATCTCGTTGGATTCATGTTGCTAGCGTTGGAATTGTTTCTGCTTTGATCTTTGAATTCATGCTGCTATCTTTGGAATTGGTTATGTTTTGATTCAAGAATACTTTCTTGATTTTTGATAAGCTTTTTACTAAGTGGGGGGTGGGCCCCACTTATGGCTTAGTTGGCCAAAGATTTTTCATGTTTTTGCCACACTTCATGTGAAATCAAGAGTCACCCTTATATAAAATCTTTGGCAGCCACGTTAAACCTTATCCAAAATTATTATTAATTAACCACTAATCTTTTGATTAACTTAATAATCTCTCACTATTCAATAATTAACCAATTACCCATATAATTAAGAATTATCTCAATTTACTTAAAATACTACTCACTTTTAATACACTTTATACACCTTACTATTATGTCCATGTGGTACCTTGTATGACACTAGTCCACAAATACCGGGTATTTTAGCTCAGGCCGTGTTTTATCCCAAAATGTCAAACTTGAACGAAAATTCATCTTTTTTCTTGACTTGCTTCCCCTCTCACCTTTACGAATTTATTCACCATTTGTTTGAATTAGCATAATGCTTATAATTTCAAAATATTCCCATTCCCGAACTTCCATTAATTTATTTATGGCATACTTTCACGTACGAAATATGGGGTGTAACATCATTCCCTCCTTTGGAACATTCGTCCTCGAATGTTGACTGATGCACTTATCATTTCCATAACTTATAGCTCTTGTGAATACCTTAATAATTTCATTGCCATTTAGGCAATTATTCTATGAATAAATCTAAAGGCCAGAGCATCCCCCCCCCCCCTTTAAGCCTCTTTCTCACGCCATGACTTATGGTCGCAATCATTCCAATCTCGTAACTGTTGCTACCTTCTTTCGTGCAGCTTGTACGATTCTGACCTTGTAAGTGTGCCTATGTGACTCTTCTCTCCTTTTTTCCTCCAGCTTTTAGCCAATCTCCAGGCTTTACTTTGTGAACATATACAGAGCTTGACAAGATGTCCCTCTGGGCATTTATAGGTATACTGAAGTTCTTTGCTCGATACTTTATTGAACTTACAAATATTGTTATACCTTATTTCATAGACCCGTTCATCCCTTCGTATGACTTTGCTGCATCAAGGTAGGTCATACTATACCATAATTCTTATTTTAATTTATCGCTACTGAGGTATGCTACCAACTCCAGGTTACTTTTGTTGCTTATCCTATAAGTATAAATCTCAGTCCTTTAGGCTTTAATGCTTCTTCATTACCGTTCATCTTAAGAATGATGGCCTAATCTCATGTCATACTTTGTAACTTGTATCCGTTTCTTGTGGATTCACCTCAATGTTGATCTACAATCCACCACTTGAAGACTTGAAACTTCTTGCGCAATACATTGCCGCTAGGGCCCACGTCTCATCGGGGACATCTGGAGTAATTATGTTGATCCATCTAGGGGTGATGCTATACTTCCATAGCCGTACTTTATTGCGTCCAAATGTGACTCACCTTATATGGGTATTTTAGTCCCTTACAATTCCTGAAATCCTCTTCAACTCATTACTCAATCGAAGGCCCAAACGTCACCCTTTATCTATCACAATCACACCCTCATTCTACTACTAGGGTAGCATTCCATTTTTTCCAAATGCTACTAGTCTTAGACTCCTTTGAGTTTGTTCAGGCTATACTGCACTTCTCTATAACTTAGAGGAACCATCATCTCCCTTGTTTTCCCAGGGTTAATTTTCGAGGACTTATACATTTCTTGTCAACTCCTCACTCGCCCTTTATTATCCTTACTCCTGTCTTCCTAAAACCTGTCGCTTTACCGTACTTTAGCTTGCAACCAATTTCCTCATGCTTTTCTGGGACCCAAGCGAGACATCGAATCGTCTCTAACTCTTCTTTTACTATCTAATTAGACCTTTCGGTAATTAAAAACCATAGGCTGGAAGGTATGCCACTGACGACACTGCTATCATTCCTAGATACTGAATCCCCGCGCTTCTAGCCTTTTATCCGCAGTATGGACTATTCACAACCTTCTGCATTTGAGTATCTTGTATGTTGTTCCCCTTTACCTTTCTTACGTTAAAATATTTCATCGTATCTTCTATCTCTTTCATGACCTCCCTTCCACATAGGTATAATTCACGTTCACAACTTGAAGCTCTATTATAATACTTGCACCTCTGGGCATACATAATTCGGTGGGAGCTTCATACTGACTTCTTATGAGGCTGGTACTTCTTCTAACTGGCTTTATTGTAGAGCCGTTATAGAATATGGTTGTTGTACTATCTCTCTTGTACCTCTGCTATTAAGAGTAATTCTGCAATATTCTCAATCACGATTTCTAGAAATTTCTGGGTCGAATAATCAGACTCTTGATTTACTTCGTTAATGTAACTCTTTAGTTTTCTCTTCCTTCTGATCAGCCTTTATGTAGGCTTAAGTCATCTTCCGATCTGCGGCTCATAGTATTACTTTAGTCCTTCATGGACACTATGGAATATTCAGGATACAATCTTCTAATGATTCAATCCTTTGTCTATGACCTGGACTCAATTCTTTCTTTTAACTTATACTGGACTCTTCTACGACTGTATGATTGTCAACATATATGTTTCATGGCTTATACTCCGAACTCTTAAGTGAGTTCATAACGTAACTAACTCGGGATCATTGATCGAATAATTCCTTTCGTTCCTTCTTAGCTTTCTTTAACGTAAGCTATCACTTTTCCTGGTCTTTCTGCCCCTTTGTTGCGTGCATATTTAGCTTATCTTAGTTCCCACGCATGTCGGAGTTTTCGTGCAACTCATATGATCTGAAATATTACTTTTGATTTTTACTTCCCGCTCATTAACCACGATAGGTGCCACTTCCCTTCGGAGTGCTTACAATGTTATTGTGAGACTGTTGTTACACAACCATTTCCTCTTACGTCCTTGTGCTTAGGTTGAAGTCTTCCCCCTTATTTCCTCAGCTAGTCTTTCTTTGTAGTACTTAGGGAGGAACCCTTAACTCTTGTAAAGCTGTGAGCTTATTACGAACCTTTTGATGTCCTTCCTTGCCTATATTTATCCGTAGTTGCTTACCTCCATGCCCTTGTGCTTGTAGGGTTGCTTCTGAACTGATACTTTGACTGTCTTCGCAGTGGCACTCTCTTTTAACCCCGTAACATTCATATGGTACCTTAACTACTTCGATTCTTATTTGAGTATATCTCAAGTATTATAACGACATTACTACGAGGCTGAATTGTCCATGTTGGGGTTTACTAAATTTATCTTGCAGGATTTGCTGATTTGTCTGTAACCTCTTGTCTAGTTATGACTAGGCTCTTCCTGAATCAACTACTAACTACTCGTTGGACCATTCTCATATCCACATTCCGCGTAATCTTTTGGGTTATTTCATTTGAATTAACTTACCTCACGTACCGGCTCCTTATCTATCAATAACATCCCGGGCAGGAATCCTTACTTCTTTTTCTTGACGTCGTGCATACATAATGTTCTGGAATCATAGCATATCTGTAACATTTAAATAAGTGCAATCTCATCCCTTTCTCATTTTTTTAATCGTATTCTTCCTTTATCATTCAATAGTTACAAGATCCACTTAATTCTGACTGAATACCACATCATTCCATATTCCCCCCTTTAGGGGAGTACTAAGAGTTGGAGCTACGACGACCTGCCTATAGACTTTTTTCCTCTTCATCTTTGGTGTCCTTTCACATCATCCATGACCCTTACTCACCTTGCGGTAATCCTTCTGTACCAAGGATAACAAAATTCCTTACTCGTGATGGTGACAGTTCGTGTAACTGGCACATACAATCCCTTAAGCTTAACTTTGCTCATATTGCTTGCTTTAGGGAAGCGTCTCCCTGAATGACCATTCTCTGAATTCATCATGGATCTTCTTCTGTTGTCCATTCTATTATGGCGAAATGCAATCTGAAATTCTCATGATGCTGACTATTATCAAATTACTCAGTTCCTAATTCATGTTTAGTTTATCTTGTTCACCAATCCATACTGATTTCTATTACTCTGGGGTCTAACTTTTCCTTCTGTTAATCACGTTAGAGTCGTGAACTTATTTCTCGAAATGAGGATGTGACTGTATGGCCTATACTCTTTTGTTGTCTTAAGGCCCATCACCTCTCGTCTCTTTCTCCATTTGACTATAGATTTTGTAACACTCTACCGTTGCCATCCATGTATCACATCTCACTCAAAATGCTTCATTATCCCTCTTCGTACTTCCCTGCTAATATTTCTATCTATCATTTTATTCTGAAAACTCGAACAAAACATTCTTTTGCTTTTAGCTCCCCTTGCTCCATCCATTGGCTCTTCGAATTTCCAAACATTCTTTCTCTACTAGGGACGAGAGCCACACTAAGGTAATATTTACCCCTTCCAGGATTCCAGTCACGTCCTTATAGTACTCATATCTAGCTGTTCTATTTTAGAGTGCACCATCTAGGTATCTGACAAGGAGATCCATTAGCATCTTTGTAATATCCTTCGGAAATGTCAACTAACGCAAACCATCCATTCATTATTTTGGGTTACTCTAACCCCAGCCGGATCCTGCTATTCTGTCCTTCTCTTAAACCATATCCGTTAGCTCCCATAGGGCATGACTGAGATAAGTGTGGCCGATTGTACGTACATCTATTACTATTGAAGGTAATTCAAAATGCTTATATCTCCCTTCCTGAATGGTAACTAATGATAATCTTTATTAATTGGGTACCTCGTACCCTTCTTCACCTTGCTTCTTTTACTTGCTGCAACTCGCGTCTAACTTCCGATTCCGCTATTCCTTTTTACCGTAAGAGTGGATAAGTATTCTTTCCTAAAAGCTCCTTATCAAGAACCGTACACCTTTTAGTACACGCATGATCTGCCAAAGACCTCTCATTTACTCCTCATAAGCAAGATGCAAAATCGAGTTCCTCTAACTCAACACTTCCACAGCTATATCTCTTATCGATCATCTTTCTAAATGTAGGCATCGTCTTATTACGAATAAAATAGAAGTTCGGAATTTGAATTCTTTTAAGTGAGCTCTACCACACAATCTACAGTAAGAAGAAAGAGTGACAGTCCTAAATGCCCTATAGCCTCCTGCTTATAAGTGTGATGCACAACACACCCATAAACAAGACTCTACTAGACAGGGCTTGTAGACTTCCTAGGACGGAACATCTCCAATACCACTTTGTCACGCCCCGAACCTGGGGGCGAGACCGGCACCCGGTGCCTCATCTATCCTTGCGTACCAACTTGCGATTAGGGAACTCTGAACATGTGATGTCATACTTTGGCCATGGGCCCTTGCAAGACAACTGCGAATGCTGACTAAATATCACTATAAAGCTGGGCCGACAAGGCCGTCATAACTACTACAGCTGGCAAACCAACAAAATATACATAAAAGGCCTACCAGCCGAACATACTGCACTAACCGATAGGATATGTCTACAAGCCTCTAATGGTGGATATATTGTGATCGGATCAGCTCCCCGACCTACTCATAACATATATACATATATACACAAGATGTACATAAAGCTTTAGACCCGGCAACTCCGAAAGGTATGGAGCTTACCGATCAAGCTGAACTCGGGCAATACTGAATGAGGAGGTCTACCTGTCTGTCTGTCTGAACCTGCACGCAAGAAATACAGCGCCCCTAGAAAAGGGACGTCAGTACGAAATAATGTACCGAGTATGTAAGGCAATATACTGAAAGTTGAAACTGAACTGATAATATAATAAGTGAAAGCATCTGGAAGTCAAAGATAATCTGAAGATATGCTTACCTACTGATACTGACTCAACTCTCTCAATATAGTAAGTAAAATATATATATATATATATATATATATATATATATATATATATATATATATATATATATATATATAAATAATTGCTCTACCGTAGTAGGCTCACTCATAGGCGCTCGGCCATACTAGGCTCTGTATCTCGACCAACTGGGCTCGCTCATAGGCGCTCAGCAATAGTAGGCTCGGTATATAACTTACCATCTGATCAGAGGTTGCCCAATAGGGGCCTGCCCATTGATTATAGCTCGATGGTAATAAAAATACTGTAATACTGTATATATAGACTCTCTGCTCTCTTGACTAGAAAAAGGAAATACTCAATTGAATATGAAGTCTCGATAAGGAGAATATGGTAGCTTACAAAACTAGGAAAATATATGTAAATTCCGGGACATGAATTTTTCTTTATGCCTTGTTATCAAACTTGTGTAATTACGAGATCATGCCAAAATGAAGGAAAGGTTTAGTCTTTAACATACCTGGAGTAAGGAAAAATCCGTATGATATTCTTGAAAAAGGGTGCATCGTACTCATTTAGAACCGCAAAATTTTACGTTGCTATGATATTAAGAAACCTCGTTGGAGTTTTTTCAAGAAATCTCGGTTGATTCATGTTGCTAGCGTTGGAATTGTTTCTGTTTTGATCTTTGAATTCATGCTGCTATCTTTGGAATTGGTTATGTTTTGATTCAAGAGTACTTTCTTGATTTTTGATAAGCTTTTTACTAAGTGGGTGGTGTGCCCCACTTATGGCTTAGTTGGCCAAAGATTTTCCATGTTTTTGCCACACTTCATATGAAATCAAGAGTCACCCTTATATAAAATCTTTGGCAGCCACGTTAAACCGTATCCAAAATTATTATTAATTAACCACCAATCTTTTAATTAATTTGATAATCTCCCAGTATTCAATAATTAACCAATTACCCATATAATTAAGAATTATCTTAATTTACTTAAAATACTACTCACTTTTAATACACTTTATACACCTTACTACTATGGCCATGTGGTACCTTGTATGACACTAGTCCACAAATACCGGGTATTTTAGCTCTGGCCGTGTTTTATCCCAAAATGTCAAACTTGGACGAAAATTCATCTTTTTTTTTGACTTGCTTCCCCTCTCACCTTTACGAATTTATTCATCATTTGTTTGAATTAGCGTAATGCTTATAATTTCAAAATAATCCCATTCCCGAACTTCCATTAATTTATTTATGGTGTACTTTCACGTATGAAATATGGGGTGTAACAGGAGATCTACACCGTCTCCCATATAAAGCCTTATACGGAGCCATATGAATACTCGACTGATAACTATTGTTGTAAGAAAACTCCGCGAGCGGTAGAAACTGGTCCCTTGAACCCCCAAAATCAATGACAGAAGCGCGTAACATGTCCTCCAATATCTGAATAGTGCACTCGGACTGTCCGTCCGTCTGAGGGTGAAATGTTGTGCTCAACTCAACCTATGTACCAACTCTCGCTGCACGACCCTCCAAAATTGCGATGTAAACTGAGTACCTCCATATGAAATGATGGAAACTGGGATACCATGCAGGTGAACAATCTCTCGAATATAAATCTCAGCCAACCACTCTGAAGAATAGGTGGTACACACAGGAATGAATTGCGCGGATTTGGTCAGCCGATCCACAATCACCCAAATAGCATCGAACTTCCTCAAAGTCTGTGGAAGTCCAACTACGAAGTCCATGGTGATCCGCTCCTACTTCCACTCTGGAATCTCTATCTGCTGAAGCAAGCCACCCGGTCTCTGATGCTCATATTTCACCTGCTGACAATTGAGACACCGAGCTACAAACACAACTATATCTTTCTTCATCCTCCTCCACCAATAGTGTTTCCTCAAGTCCTGATGCATCTTCGCGGCACCCGGATGGTTGGAATACCGCGAACTATGGGCCTCCTCAAGAACCAACTCCCGAAGCCCCTCTACATTGGGCACACATATCCTACCCTGCATCCTCAATACCCCGTCATCACCAATACTCACATCTCTGACATCATCATGTAGAACCTTGTACTTGAAGACAAGCAAATGAGGTTCATCATACTGGCGCTCTCTGATGTGATCAAATAGGGAAGACCAAGAAACCTCTCAAGCTAGGACCCGATTGGGCTCTGGAATATCCGACCTCACAAACCAATTGGCCAAGGCCTGAACATCAATTGCAAGAGGTCTCTCACCAACAGGAAGGAAAGCAAGACAACCCATACTCACTACCTTTCTACTCAAGGCATCGGCCACCACATTGGCCTTTCCCGGATGATACAAAATAGTAATATCATAGTCCTTTAGCAGCTCCAACCATCTCTGCTGCCTCAAAATGAGATCCTTCTGTTTGAACAAGTGCTGGAGGCTATGATGATCAGTAAACACCTCACAAGATACACCATAGAGATAGTGCCTCCAAATCTTCAACGGGTGAACAATGGCAGCCAACTCCAAATCATGAACGGGGTAGTTCTTCTCATGGGGCTTCAACTGACGAAAAGCATAAGCAATCACCCTACCCTCCTACATCAACACAAGCCCAATGCCGACCCGAGAAGCATCACAATATACTGTATAAGAACCTGAAGCTAATGGCAGAACTAACACTGGAGCCGTGGTCAAGGCGGTCTTGAGCTTCTGAAAGCTCGCCTCACACTCATCCGACCACCTGAAAGGAGCACCCTTTTGGGTCAATTTGGTCAAGGGTGATGCAATAGATGAAAATCCCTGAACGAACTGACGGTAATAACCCGCCAAACCAAGAAAGCTACGAATATCCATGGCTGAGGAAGGTCTGGGCCAACTCTGGACCGCCTCTATCTTCTTCAGATCAACCTGAATACCCTCACTGGACACCACGTGCCCCAAGACGCCACTGAACTGAGCCAAAACTCACACTTGGAGAACTTAGCATAAAGTTTCTCCTCCTATAACCGCCGAAATACAACTCTTAAATGCTCAGCGTGCTCCTCGTGGCTACAAGAGTAAACCAGGATATCATCAATAAATACAATAACAAACGAGTCGAGATAAGGCCGAAACACGCTGTTCATCAAATGCATGAACGCTAGTAGGGCATTGGTCAGCCCAAAAGACATCACAAGGAACTCATAATGACCATATCAGGTCCTGAAAGCTGTCTTAAGAATGTCCGAGTCCCTAATCTTAAACTAGTGATACCCTTACTTGAAATCAGTCTTGGAGAACACCCTCGCTCCCTGAAGCTAGTCAAATAAATCATCAATACGAGGCAAAGGATACTTGTTCTTGATTGTGAGTTTGTTCAACTGCCTGTAATCAATGCACATTCTCATAGTGCCATCATTCTTCTTCACAAATAAAATAGGTGCAGCCCAAGGTGACACACTAGGCCGAATAAACCCCTTATCAAGGAGTTCCTCAACTTTCTCCTTCAATTCCTTTAACTCCGCCGGTGCCATAAGTTATGGTGGAATAGAAATGGGCTGAGTGCCCGGCACCAAAATCAATACCGAAGTCAATATCCCTGTCCGGCGGCATTCCTACGAATCAATAGTAGGAGTCTCTGCAGTAACATCCCTTACCAAGGCCAAAAAAGAAAGACAACCCTTCCCAACCATCCGCTGGGGCTTCAAGTATGAAATCACTCTACTGGGAACATAATCCGACGAACCTCGCCACTCAATCCGTGGCACCCCCGGCATTGCCAACGTCACCGTCTTAACGTGACAGTCCAGAATAGCATGACACGGAGACAACCAATCCATGCCCGATATCACATCAAAATCAACCTACTAAGCAACAAAAGGTCTACTCAGGTCTCCAAAACCCCCATACGTCACCCACACCAAGACCGATACTACGCGAATCCACAAACAAATACGTAATCGCCCACAGGACGTAGACACATCGAAATAANCATCAGTAATAGAGGACTTACGAAGATAACCACAATTAGACTGGATATGACCCAATCTACCACACAAGACCGATATACGCGATCCACAACAATAGTATCGCCCACAGGAGTAGACACATGAATAAATAAAAAAAGAGACTCGCGGGGCGTATCCAAATAATGAGCAAAATATGAAGACACATATGAAAAAGTGGAACCAAGATCAAATAATACAGAGGCATCCCTGTGGCAAACTGAGATAGTACCTGTGATCACAGCATCTGAAGCAATAACATCTGGTCTGGCAGGGAGTGCAAGGAAATGGACCTGACCGCCACCTGATCGGCCTCCACCTCTAGGGTGACCCCTAGCTAACTGACCTCCACCCCGAGCTGGCTGGGCGGGTGAGGAAGTAACTAGTGCTGAAGCCGAAGGCTGACTCCTCTGCTGGGATAAACCTCCGGCAAGGCGGGGACAAAATCTCTTGATATGACCCAAATCTCCACACTCAAAGCAACCTCTACCTGCAAATGGCAGTGGGGACTGAAGGGAGCCCCGAGCACCGAGATACCCACTAGAAGAACCAAGCATAGATGAACCCTGAGCTGATGGTGCACGAGTCAAACTCTGAACTGGATGGGCACTAAGAGATGAGTGGCCCTGATTTGAACTGTGAAGACCATGGCCAGATGATCCACCACGGTGACTTGTCGAGCTGACTGAGCATGTCTGAATGGACGTCCTCTGTCATGCTACAACTGACCCCCATGAGGAGCACCACCAAAACTACCAGATCCCCGAGGCCTCTTAGCCTCCTTCTTAACTCGCTCCTGGCGGCGAATCGACTCTATCTCTCGAGCAATGTCAACCACCTCCTCAAAAGAAGCACGAGACACTCTCTCCCTGGTCATAAGAATCTGTAGCTGATATGCGAGGCCATCAACGAACCTCCTGATCCTCTCCCTGTCTGTAGGAACCAACCAAACAACATGACGGGCTAACTCAGAAAACCTCATCTCACAATGCATCACAGTCATATCATCCTGATGCAACTACTCGAACAGCCTGCGTAGCTCCTCTCTGCGGGACTGCGGCACATACTTCGCTATAAAGAGAAAGGAGAACTGATACCAGGTAAGAGGCGCTGCATCAACAGGCCTACGCCTCTCATAAGCCTCCCACCAAGTAAAGGCATCTCCAGAGAACTGAAAGGTAGTGAACAAGACCCCACTGGTCTCCAGAATACCCGCTATACGGAGAATCCTCTAACACTTACCCAAGAAACCCTGGGAATCCTCGCCCTCTGCACCACTGAAAGTCGGAGGCTAAAGTCTACCAAACCTCTCTAATCTATGTTGCTCGTCATCAGGCATGACTGGAACCACATAATCCTGAGTAGGTGCAACCGACTGGGCTGGTGGTGCCCCCGGTGTTTGAAGTCCCTGAACAACCTACTCGGGTGTACGGGCGGCAGGAGTCTGAGTGCTTCCCCCGGCCTAGGAAGTAGCTGATGTAGCAGTAACAGAGACCACCTGCGCAAGACTGGTGCACACGGTCAAAATCTGAGCTAAGGTCTCTTGAAGACCTAGGATAACAATAGACACAATCGGTGCTTGAGCTGGTCCGCTGGTGCATCCACAATTGGAACTTGATCATGAATTGGGGGCAGCTGGCGGATTTGTAGGTGCTGCCCTAGCTGTTGTGCGGCCTACACCCCTTCCCCTACCACGGCCTCGACCGCGACCTCGCCCTCTCGCGGCCCCAACTGGTGGTACTGGTGGCTGTCCGTCCTGATCGCCAGGCAGCTACCTCGCTATCTTCGATGATCCGCTATCGAGTAAATCAACAACCGCTACCGTGGCCAGAGATACCTGGATCTATACACAAGGTGCAGGGGGTAACGTGAGTATACCAACTCAGTAAGTAACAAGTCCAAACTATGGACTAATAGGTAGTGACGTACTTAACCTCAACAGGTAATAGAAATAAACTGTGCAGAAATGTAGGCATGCTTTCAGTTCAAGTATTCAGCTCAAGCAGTACATTAAATACAGATCTGGACAACGTGAAGAATAGAGCTCGGCTAATCTCTACGTCCCAATGCACAGAATGCATGAAAATGTACGATGTACCTCCACTCTCAAGTGCTCAACCACTCGGTACTGCATATATGGCCATCCAGCCCAGGGAAGATCCATCCCGGAATATATACAAATCACTGATAATAGTCACTCAGTACTGAGAAAGGCCATTCCAGCCCAATGGAGAAGATCCATCTCCAGGTATAAATACTTCGGACAAGATCCATGTCCAGGAAAGATCCCTCCCTCAATAATATCAACTACACTTACTGGGGGTGTGTTACAGACTCCGAAGGGGCTCCTATAGCCCAAGTGCTATCATAGTCATCAATATAATCATTGCGGCGTGCAACCCGATCCTATAAGTGTCACTCATAATCAGGCTCTCGGCCTCACTCAGTCATCACTCTCCAGTCTCACACACGGGCTCACAATGCCATGAAACTAGCCCGGAACAATGATATGAATTGCCAATAAATAACAATTTAACTGAGACATGATATGAAATGCATGAACAAGACTGAGTACAGAATATCAATGAAATAATGAGATGACAGCAAGAAACGACCACTCGGGTCCCAACAGTATCGGCTTAAAGCCCTAACATGATATCTAGCATGATTTACAGCTCATTACTTAATCACATGATAAAAACACGGATATCAGCAAGAAAGAGTCACTAAACGGTGCCATGGAATGAACCAGGTCCCGATTCTCACGGTGCACGCCCGCACTCCCGTCACTTGGCATGTGCGTCACCTCAATACTAATCACATAACACATAGTTCGAGGTTTCGAACCCACAGAACCAAGTTTGGAAGCGTTACTTACCTCAAACCAAGCCAAAATCCTATTCCGCGATGCCCTTGCCTCTCTAATCGACCTCCAAACACCCCGAATCTAGCCAAAAGCAATACAATGCAATAAATATAGGCCAAGGAACCAATTCCACATGAAAATTTACTTAATTGGACACAAATCCTGAAATTCACCCAAACCCGCCCCGCCGAGCCCACATCTCGGAATCCGACAAAAATCTCAAATCTAGAAAGCCCATTCACTCACGAGTCCATACATACGAAATTCATCAAAATACGACTCTATTTGGCCCCTCAAATCCTCAAATAAAACTCTCCAAAATCCCAAGCCTTAACCCCTATTTTCACCCCTAGTCTTCACTACTTACAAGATTTAAACAATGGGAAATCACCACATATACGAGTATTAGGGTTCAAGCAACTTACCTCACTGATAATCCCTTGAATCCCTCTTCAAAATCACTCCTAAAAGCTTCAAAACCGACTAAAAATAGTGAAGAATGGACCAAAATTCGCGAAGTGTGCAATTTATACTTTCTGCCCAGAGATACCGCATCTGCGGTCCAACTGTCAGTTCTGCGATGCCGCACCTACTTAAAATCCATCGCAAGTGCGGATCCCACTTACTCCCTCAAAATCCGCTTCTGCGGTCAAAATATCGCACCTGCGAGCCTTGCCCACTTCTGCGATACTGGCCATATTCCCCTCTTCCGCATCTGCGGCCCAGGTCTCGCACTTGTGGGCTCGTAGATGCGACCCATCCATTGCACCTGCGGCTCCTGCCTACCTCAGTCCTGGCCGCATCTGCGGCTCCTTCTCCGCTTCTGCGGGCTCGCACCTGCGGTTCCCACTCCGCAGGTGCGGTTATGACAGCTGAGTTCCACTTCAGCATTTCTCCAATTCCAAACTTGTTCCGTCAATCACCCGAAATCAATTCGAGGCCCTCGGGACCTCTACCAAACATATCGAAAAGTCATATATCAACATACGAACTTAGTCAAACCTTTGGAACACCCAAAATAACATCTAAACACCGAATTACCCCTCGGATTCAAGCCTAAGAACTTCTAAACTTCCAAATTTCACAAACGACACCGAAACCTATCAAATCACGTCCGAATGACCCCAAATTTTTCACACATTTAAGAAATGACATCACAAACCTACTCCAACTTCCGGAATTCCATTCCGACCTCGATATCAAAATTCCCACTACCGGCCAAAATCGCAAAAATTCCAACTTTCGCCAATTCATGCCTAATTCTACCACAGACCTCCAAATCCCATTCCGGACGCGCTCCTAAGTCCAAAATCACCTAACGGAGCTAACAGAACTATCAAAATTCAAATCCGAGGTTGTTTATACATAAGTCAACATCCGGTCAACTTTCTCAACTTAAGCCTTCACAAAAGAGACTAAGTGTCTCAAACCCTCTCCGAAACCACTCCAAACCCGAACCAACTGACCCAACATATCATAATATAGCTGAATAACACAAAAAGAAGCATAAATAGGGAAATGGGGCTATAACTTTTGAAACGACCTGTCGGGTCGTTACATCTAACCCATGACCCCTAAACCATCTAACCCACCTAATAAAAAATGATTTTACTTTAATTACACACGAATATGCACAAAATTCATATAAGAACTCTTTTATACAACTTATTAGCTCTTTTTATTGGACAAAATTCATCTAAGGTCGTCTTTTTATTGGATAAAATTCATCTAATGTAACGACCCGACTGGTCATTTTGCTTTCTATAACCCCGTTTCCCTAAATAAGATTTCCCGTACTTGATTATACTGAATTATGACTTACGGGGATGGTGGGTTCGGGATTTGGAAGAGTTGGGTTGAAATCGGAACAATTGGTTCCTTAAGATTGACATAAAAGGCCAACTTTGACTTCGGTTAACATTTTGGGTAAACGGCCTTGGAATCAGGATTTGAGGGTTCCAACAGGTTCGTATGATGATTTCGGACTTGGGTGTATGTCCGTCTCGGGTTTTGGATGACCCAGGAGCGTTTTGGCCCCTAATAGTGAAAGTTGATTCCTTAAGGATTTTGAAGTTCTTAAATATTTGCTTTGGAGCGGGTTTTTGTGTTATCGAGGTCCGAACGGAATTCCGAGATCGGGAATAGTTCCGCGTTATCATTTAAGACTTGCACGCAAAATGTGGTGTCAATCCGAGTAGTATAAGTGTGTTTCGTTGCATCATATGTGAATTGAAGAACTTGAAGTTCATAAGTTTGATTCAATTGGTTTTACGGGGTGATTCTTTGATTTAGCATTTCTTCGGGCATTCTGAGGGTTCGAGCGAGTCCGTTTTATGATTTCAAACTTGTCGGTATATTCGGGCGGGGCCTCGGGGGCTCCGAGCGTCAATTGGACGAGGCTTGAATTGAGTTAGAAATTTTGGAAGGAGCTAAAGCTCCAGGTTGCTGTCATAACTGTCGATGCCCCCTTTTTCTCGCGAAATCGGGTTTATGACATTTGGGCAGACAACTCTTTTCCTTTTGGGAATCGGGTTTGCAATTTAGAAGATTCGCCACCTAATGATTAAGTGCATTAGGACATTAAAAATGAATTTGATTTAGAAAACCAGAGGTTGGGTAAGGGCTTGAAATTATCTCGAGGGAAAGGTGTTAGGCACCCCTCAAGATCTACTAGTGTGGTTCCCGGCCATGCTACAATTGTGACTTTAAATACAAACAACAAGTAATCAAGCAAGCATTGTAAATACTAGGTAACTTTCACATAACGGTTGCAAATAAAAGAAGTACAAGAGGTTTAAAGAGTGCTGAAATTTGGAAGAAGGTAGTTTTATAATTAAAGAAAGTTACACAAGTAAAGGAGAAGGGGTCAAATAACTGGTGCAAGTAATTCGAAAAAAAAGTGAAAGAGGCGGAAGTTTGGGGAGAAACAGTACTGAAAATCAGACAATTAAAAGAGAGATTTTGCATAATAAGTACAAGTGATTGAAGTAAAAGAAGAAGTTAAAGAAACTGAAAACTAAACAACTTTAAAATCTGGAAAAAGGAAGTAAACAAGTAGAGAGGGAGGGGGGGTCCTAGGTTTATAAATAACACGGATCACCCCACACAACACCCGGTAACCATTTATACACATGGTGTTATCGCGTGGTCATCATATCCATGTCTACCCTTACCCACCCCGTTAAGGTATTAAATCGCGGAATGGTCTCGTTACTTATTGCATGCTATTACCCATCCCAATCCTATCAGCCCCGGAGGTATTAGGGACTACTAGTCCTAAAGGGGAGGGAAAATTGGCTTTTAGAGTTTAAAAAGGACAAAAGTCTAAGGCGACATTCAAAACATACATGACAAGTATGGGGGAGCACATAACAGACAAGGCTCAAACAAACTCCTTAAAACATAAAGAACATATAGTTTTAGCATGTCTTTCAGATACTGATTAGGTCTTTAATTAAACTTAAACGTTAGGGCGTGGCTGATTTATCACATATTTTCATATAAGAAGTCCAAATTAGGCCTGCCCGCTGGTTGTAATTATTAAATACTGGTGTAGTTAATTAATTACCTAATCGCTTGCCTAGGTGAGACCTATGGGCATGATATCTAGCAATGCGAAGTATACTGATTTTAAAGAAAGCAAACATACACTCTGCGGATGTTGAGTATCGAAATTGTTGATTTTAGGCTTGATTCAGATTCAGTTGATTACCCTTATAGACATGCTTTCTAGGCGTGATTGATTTTAAAACGTTTATAGAAACGCGAGAGTCCTATAGGCATGATATCTATAATGAGATTTTGTTATTTTAAACCTATAAACCGTTTGCCTAATGATAGATGCAAAATGCAGAATTTAAAAGATCCTATAGGCAGGTTATCTATACGATGCAAGAATGCAGAAGCCTATAGTCATGGTATCTATATGAGTACAGAACCTCAAAGGCATGGTATCTATATATGCATAAGTGCAAAACTATAAGCAGGATTTCTATATGAAATGCATAAGTGCAGAACTATAGACAGGATTTGTATATGACATGCATAAGTGAAGAACTATAAGCAGGATTTCTATATGATATGCATAGATGAAAAGCAGGATGAGATTGCAGGAATAAACACCTAAGAACATGATGTCTACCCACATGCATACATGAGTGACCCTCCCCTTTTCACTATATACCCCCATAAGTTATTATAAATTATTACAACCCAGAATGAATAAAGGAAAGTAAAATTACATCAGAAATTAAAGTACAACCAAGGAGAGCCTAATTTAGACTCCAAGTCTAAAACATGAAATAAACTAACTCCAAAGATCTGATTTCCAAAGCCTTTCTCATTTTTGGGTGTGTCAGAGTTCCCAGGAGCTTCATGAACTTCGGGCAGTGCTTACACCCAAATAAATTGCAGAATTGAATTAAAGTGCAGTGTGGAAGGGACAACCTCAGATGTCCAAGTTCAGAGGGAACTCAAGGTCCCAAAGCAAGGCTCATAGGAGGGGGGCAGAACTTAGAAACTAGGAATGCGTGTAAGTGCAATAGAGGGGCTTCTGGGAAGGCCATGGCAGGCTGGTGGTCATACCCAGCAATTAGGAGTGCTGGCACACCCCTGACCAGCCTGTTAGCCACATTTGTTTGGGAGTTAGGATCCATTAAGGATCGGGTCCAAACATGAGCATCAATTTGGATACGGCCATGCCTGAACCTTAACTCAAATACATAGAGGGAATATGGGTATAGGGATTCACAGCAGAAAACAGGTGCAAAGAGAATAATATACAGATTAATCAATGAGCATGGACAGTAAAGTAAACAGGATTGCAGAAGCTGTAAATAAACACATTGGTGTGATGGCTGAAACTAAATTAGGACATACCAGTTTCAGAAGTAAGCAGAGAAAAAGTAGTAGTAAAACCCAAATTGCAAGCAAACAGCTAGAAGAAACTCAGATGAGAATGTGAAAGTATTGAAATTGAGAGTGTGAGGTGAGTAGTGTAAGCTGAGGGTGTGTAAAAGTATTGAATTCGAAGTTGTCTTAAAGAGTATTCAATCGTGTGTCCTTGAGAGTGCAGAAGGGTAGTCCCCTTTTATAGTGCAGAAGGCAAGTAAGAAAAGGTAAGAAAATAGTTTTACAATCAATCACATAAAGTCTCCCTTTAGCTAAGGGATTCTGATTTCAAACGGGTAGAAGACAGTTAAGGAAAGAATTTGACTGAAATCTTTTCCAAAGTAACACAAAGAGGGTAAATACATAGGAGTTTATTTAAGGAAAAAAAAGTCCAGTGGTACACGGTTTGTGAAAATAACGAAAGGGAACCAATTAAACAGTCAGTAAAAACAAAATCGCAGGCTTTGTTAGAATGAACCGAGTCAGGAAAAGAGAGAAAAGGGTTTTACTTAAGGAAAATCAATAACAATCAATCAAACCTTACTAAAAGGAATTCGGAATCAATCATAATTGGCAAAACCTTTTTGAAAGTAGAATTTCTCATATATAAGGCATACAAATATCAAACAAGAAGGAGTTGTCATGCTGATTAGAAAAGACTATCAAAGAAACAGTCATAAAAAAGGTTCAGGTCCAATTTATAGACTCAGAATGAGTTTGAGAGTTCAGGGTTTCAAAGTAGAACCCCAGTCCAAACACAAAATCGAACTTGCCAAAGAAACCCCCAAATTCTAAGGTTTTCACTCGAATCAGGCATAGAGATGAGAAGGCAAGCCATTGAAACAGACTCAGAGGTCTCTTTCAGAGACTCATAAGAGACCAACAGAGGTGATAGCAGGTTTGAAAGCATAAAGAACATGTTTGAGAAAAGCTTCGGAATTTAAGCAAGTTCGGCAGAGAGAAGAAGTGATGTAAACTTAAGAAACAATAAAGGAAGCATGCTTAGAACTCAAACAAAGTCAGGTAAAGAAAACAAAATTTAAGAACTCAGTAGGAAACACGTATAGTAGAAAAATACTGAAAATATAGCAAAGAACATATAGAAGAACATAACAAATATTAACATGCGAGCCTAGTCTAAAGGCACAGTAGAATACAAAGATATAGAAGAATCGTGTATAGTAGGAAGAAAACAGAAGAACAACACATGCGTGGTAGAGAAGGAAAACACACGAGCATAATATAGACAAACACACATAAAGAAAAGACTCAGAAAGATGTTTTGAAAACCTTTCAGAAACCCTAAATCGGAGAGAAACAATTTTGAAAGAAAAGATTGGGGAAAACACTTAAAAAATCCAGTAGAACACAAATATATCACAGATCTAAGAAAACAAACAAAGAAAAACCTCGAATAGCTTAGGATTTCGGAGAAACCCTAGAAATGAGAAAGGCTCGGAAGAAACTCCGATCTGGAGTCGGATGAGGTGGGAAATAGGCTCCTAATGCTTGAATACGCCTGAGCATGGCCGGAGAGGCCATAGAACCATAGATCTAAGAAGGTCTGAAAGAGAATCATCGAGGTCAGACCTCAAAGCTTCGAACACCCATGGTCTAATGGTGGAGGGGGGTGAGTATAGACCACCCATGGCCTGAGAAGCCATGGATTCCGGTGGAAGTACAGTGGAAAAAGGTCGGAGACGGTTAGGGTTCCTTCGAGAGAATTTTGGGAGTGGAGAGTATTCAAGGGCAGCGGACTAAACGAAATGGGGGGATTAGGGTGGGGTTGGTGAATTTAAATGGAAAGAAGTGATCCTGGCCGTTGATCAAAATGATCAACGACTTGGATTGAAAGAAAATTTGGGCGGGTTAAACAAATGGGTTAAGGGGTTGGGTAAAATTGGAATTCGGCCGGTCCAATTGGGGTTAGGATTGGGTCAATTTGAGGGCTAAAATTGAAATGTAAATAGGCTGTAATTGCAAAGAAATGAGGCTAAATGTTTAATAGCCAGTTTCCCTTCTTTTTTTTTTTACAAAAATAGAAAAAATGATTTTAAAAGTAAATTAAAAGTACTGAGTCAGTTAATAACACATAAATATTAATTTAAAAATACTGGAACCAATTTTTATAATTAAAATGCTATTAAACTTAGAATAGGCTAGAATTGTAATTATATGCAATTTAGCTTTAAAATACCAAATAAATTTGTAGAAAACGTATAAAAAATTACCTTAACTATATTTTTGTATAAACATGAGAATAAAATAAATTATTCACCAAAATTGAGGATTTTGGGAATAATTACTGATTTTGTACTGCTAAAATGGACAATAAATTGATTTTAAAAATATTTAAAAAGTTGGGAAAAAATACTAAAATCCTTAGGCATACTTATATATGCATATATATGTTATTTTGAAAGTATTTTGTATATGTGAAAATATGCAGGAAAAAATTGGGTATCAACAATAACAGCACCTGCGGTTGGCCAGCCGCAGGTGCGGGACCGCGGAAGCGGTCAATCCTTCGCAGGTGCGCTCCAAGGGGAGGAGCCCAGGAAACGCAGATGGGGACAGAAGAGGCCCCAGCCAGTCCATTCAAACTACGCAGATGCAGACCTATCCTCATAGAAGCGAGACCACAGGTGCGGAAATCGCTGAAGGCAGTGCCTTCATTTAATACGGGAAATGTGTCATTTTTGACACATTTCATTCATTTCTTGGGCGATTTGGGAGCTTCCAAAGAGGGGATTTCAGCCTCATTGTGAGGTAAGTTATTTCTACATAATGTGAGTTTAATACATAGTTTAGGGGTAGATTACACCATGTAAATTAGTGAAAATTGTGGGTTTAGAGTAAAACCTAGGGTTTTGATAAAAATAAGATTTAACCACGAAATTTGATATGGAATGAAGTAAAAATCATATATTCTTGATCCTTAGGTTATGGGTAACAACTTCCCTCGAGAATTTCCGAAATCCGGGCACCTGGGCCCGGGGATGGATTTTAGGAAACTTGTATTTAGGGTTGGGAAATTACTTTAATAGTTAGAATATGAACTCTTGAGCTTGTATTGACTAGTTCTTACCCCGTTCGATTAGTTTTGGATCGTTCGGCTCCGAATTGAGGGTTTGAGCACGTTCTTGAAATTGGAAGTAAGCTTTGGAGCAAGGTGAGTCTCCTTTCTAACCTCGTAAGAGGAAAATAAACCCCTAGGCGAATTAAATGTATGTATGTGATTATCTTTGTACGTACGTGGTGACAAGAGTCCGTGCGTAGCTACTATTATGCTAATCGTCCGGGTAGTTTAGGACCCATGTCATGCCATACATGCAAATGCTTACGTTCTTGCTTGCTACTGAGATCACTTAGGACATGTTAGGGATTGTATATAAATATAAACGAATGTACGCACCTAATTGAGAACTTGTATGAATTTATTTGACTATAAATGAGCAATGTGTGCCTTCTTGATAATAATTGCTATTTGTGGATCAGGCCGATCGCCTCGGTAGAAATAGATGCATCTATGGTTCGCTCCATTCGACCCTCTGGCAGTGCACAATTATCATTATGTTGGACCGAGCCGTACGACCTCGGCATAATGTGCGCATGTTAATTTTGTGGAATTTATCCATGATTTACTTTGTTTAAATGCTTTGAAATGCAAATTATTATATGACATGACTGAAATTGATATATTGTTTCTCCTATCTTTGAGACTGTCATTATATTCGTGCTATCCATGCTTAGCGTAAACCTTAAATATTATTGGTATTGACCTTAGTAAGTGTCAAGTCGACCCGTCGTCACTACTTCTTCGAGGTTATACTGGATACTTGCTAGGTACATGTTGTTTATGTACTCATACCACGCTTCTGTACTTAATTGTACAGGATCTGAGGCAGGTGCATCTAGTTACCCCTCCGGCGCGCGTTCTTGATTCCTGACCGAGATCTCACGGTGAGCTGCCCCTCCTGAGTCGTTCGGCAGCATTCCGGAGTTCTCTTCTTTTGTTGTTGTTATGTACTGTCTATTCTGTTTCAGGCAATAGGATAGTGATATTTTTGGACATTCTACTAGTTGCCCTAGTACTTGTGACACAAGTTCCTGGCACACACTGTAGACTATTATTTTGGGATGTATTTATATTATTACGAACTTGTTAATTATTCACTTTTTAAAAGCTTAACCAATAAGAAAATGTTTGGGTTCTTTGGGTAAAATAATGAGAAACCATTAGTTAAATTAGGGTTGGCTTGTGTGACAACGGTGTCGGGCGCCATCACGACCTACGATGGAATTTGGGTCGTGACAACATGGTATCAGAGCACTAGGTTCACGCAGGTCTCATAAGTCATGGGAAAACCTAATTGAGTCTTGCGGATCGGTACGAAGACGTTTGTATTTATCTTCGAGAGGCTATAGGGTATTAGGAAACTACTCTTTATTCATCGTCTATCGAGCAGTTGATGGTATACCAAATTTCCTTCTTCTATTCACTCACAAATGGTGAGGACGCGCACGGCAGACGCTCCAGACCTAGGAGGAGCTGCTCCCCCGTTGCTAGAGGCCGAGGCAGAGGCCGGGGGAGGCACAGGCCCGAGGTAGGGGACGAGGGCATCCCAGAGCTGCCCCAGTTACACCACCGGCGTATCCTGCGGGTGATCCTATCATTGAGGAGCAGGGCGAGGTGCCCGCAACTGAGCCTACCCCGGCGAACTTTATGACAACACCAGGTTTCCAGGAGGTCATGGGCCGTATGTTGCGGTTCATGGATACCATGACTCAGGCTGGTTTATTTCCAGCAGACCTAGCCACATCTCAGGCGGGAGGGGGAGCATAGACCCCTACTGCTCAGGCTCCTGGTCATGCAGCTGCAGTGTATCAGACTCCAGGTGCACTACCCGCAAATGGGGCTCAGCCAGTTATCGCAGTGGTACCCGAGCTCAGACCGGTTGCGGACGGCGATCCGCCGAAGTTATTGGATAGATGGACTAGGCTACACCCTCCTATCTTCGGAGGTGAGCGTCATGAGGATGCCCATGATTTCATTGATAGGTGCAGGGATAGACTGCACAACATGAGGATATTGGAGTCTTATGGGGTTGACTTCACTACTTTCCAGCTGGAGGGCAGGGCCCGTAGATGGTGGCAGTCCTATGTTCTTGGTAGGACAGCGGGTTCTCCTCCCATTACTTGGAGTCAGTTCACACAGCTTTTCCTGGATAGGTATATTCCACCTTCTAAGAGGGAAGAGTTGCGGTATTAGTTTGACCAGCTTGAGCAAGGTCAGATGTCGGTGACCGACTATGAGGCGAGGTTTTCTGAGTTGTCCCGCCATGCACGGATGATACTTTCTACTGACGCAGAGAGGGTGCGGAGGTTTGTTGTAGGGTTACATTCTGGTATTAGGGCCAATATGGCCCGAGAGGTGGAGATGGGGACTCCTTATCAGCTAGTAGTGGAGATTGCACGGAGGATCGAGGGCTACTTTCTGAGAGGTAGAGAGCAGATGCAGCAGGACAAGAGGGCTCGATTCTTTGGAGAGTTCAGAGGTGCCCCGGCTAGGGGCAAAGGTCAGTTTGGGAAGGGTCAGCCCAGTAGGCCCCCATATTCAGCACCACCACCTCCTCGAGGTGCTCCAGCGCGCCCCTATCTCAGCGCCATTCTAGAGAGTTCTTACCGCCCGTCAGCTATCTAGGGTTACTCCAGTGGGTATTTAGGTCCCCAAGGTTCTTCTGGTTCCTACTTCAGTGCCATACCGGAGAGTTCATACCGCCCACCGACTATATAAGCTTCTCCCAGTGGGTCTACAGGCCATCAGGGTCATACATCAGGGCAGCAGGTCGCCGCTCCAAGGGGTTGTTTCGAGTGCGGAGACCTTAGTCATATGAGGAGATACTTCCCAGACTTCGGGGCAAGGTAGTGCAACAGGGTCAGTAGCCTATGATTTCAGCACCGGCTGCCCAGCCGCCCAGAGGTGGAGGACAGACGGGTAGGGGCCGTCCTAGAGGTGGAGGCCAGGAAGGGAGAGGTCAGCCATCTACTGCTCAGTCAGGTGGAGGACAGTCAGCCGGTGCTCAGCCAAATTCTATGCTTTTCCGGCCAAACCAGATGCATTGGCCTCAGACCCCGTTATCGCAGGTATTATTTCCGTTTGCGGTAGGGATGCTTCATTGCTATTTGATCTAGGGTCTACCTATTCATATGTGTCATCTCCGTTTGCTCATTTTTTGGAAATCCCTCGTGAGTCCTTGGGTACTCCTATTCATGTGTCCATCCCTGTGGGCGATTCTCTGGTTGTGGATCGGATCTTTGAGACTAGAGCAGACCTCATGTTTCTTGATATGATCGACTTTGAAGTCATCCTGGGCATGGATTGGTTATCCCCATACCACGTCGTCCTAGATTGCCATGCCAAGACTGTTACTTTAGTGATGCCAGAGTTGCCAAGGTTGGAGTGGAAAGGTTCCTCAGTTAGTACATCTATTCGGGTTATCTCTTTTCTGAAGGCTCGACATATGGTCGAGAAGGGTTGTTTGGCTTATCTAGCTTATGTTCGGGACACCACCGCAGAGTCTCCGACGATTGATTCGGTTCTAGTAGTCCGGGAGTTCGCCGATGTGTTTCCTTCTAACCTTCCTGGCATGCCACCGGATCGTGATATTGATTTCTGTATTGATTTAGCTCCAGGCACCCAGCCTATATCTATCCCACCATACCGTATGGCTCCGAAAGAGTTGAAGGAGTTAAAGGAGCAGCTTAAGGAGTTGTTAGCAAAGGGGTTTGTCAGACCGAGTGTGTCACCTTGGGGTGCACCAGTGTTGTTTGTGAAGAAGAAGGATGGGACTATGCGGATATGCATTGATTACCGCCAGTTGAACAAAGCTACCATCAAGAACAAGTACCCATTGCCGCGTATTGATGATTTGTTCGACCAGTTGCAGGGTGCTAGGGTGTTCTCTAAGATCGACTTGAGATCAGGGTATCATCAGCTAAAGATTCGGGACTCAGATGTTCCGTAGACTGCTTTCCATACTAGATATGGCCATTATGAGTTTCTAGTGATGTTCTTTGGCTTGACTAATGCCCCAGCAACGTTTACGGACTTGATGAACAGGGTGTTCAGGCCTTATATTGATTCCTTTGTTATCATCTTCATTGACGACATCTTGATATACTCCCGTAGCCTGGGGGAGCACGAGCAGCATTTGAGAGTAGTGCTTCAGACCTTGCAAGAGCAGAAGCTATATGCTAAGTTCTCCAAGTGCGAGTTTTCGCTAGAGTCAGTAACATTCTTGGGGCATATTGTATCAGGAGAGGGTATTAAGGTGGATCCCAAAAAGATTGAGGCAGTTCAGAGTTGGCCACGTCCTACTTCAGTGACTGAGATCAGGAGTTTCCTGGGGTTAGCAGGTTATTACCGCCGATTTGTGCAGTCCTTTTCATCCATTGCATCACCTCTGATTAGATTGACCTGGAAAAGTCCGTTGGTCCGATGATTGTGAGGCGAGCTTTTAGGAGCTCAAGACAGCTTTGACTACAACACCGGTTCTAGTGTTGCTTCCGGTTCAGGGATGTATACGGTTTATTACGACGCTTCACGTGTTGGCTAGGGATGTGTAACTGATGCAGGAGGGGGCGAGTTATTGCATATGCTTCACATCAGCTGAAGATTCATGAGAAGAATTACCCTGTGCACGACCTAGAGTTAGCAGCGATTATTCATACTCTTAAGATTATGGAGGCATTATCTGCATGGGGTACCATGTGAGGTTTGTACTGATCATCGCAGCTTACAACATTTGTTTAAACAGAGGGATCTCAATTTGAGGCAGCGTAGATGGCTTGAGTTACTAAAGGATTATGACATCACTATTCTTATCATCCGGGCAAGGCAAATGTGGTGCGGATGCCTTGAGTAGGAAAGTAGAGAGTATGGGTAGCTTGGCATTCATTTCAGCGGAGGAAGGCCACTAGCTTTGGACATTCAGTCAACAGACTTGCGAGTTGGACATTTCAGAGCCCAGCCGAGTCCTTGCTTGTGTTTGTTGCTCAGTCTTCATTATTGGGAAGATCAAGGCTCGCAGTTCGATGATCCGCATTTGGAAGTTTCTCAGAGAGACGGTTGCTACAGGTAGTGCAAGGAGGCTTCTATTGCGAGATGGCGTTCTGCGACTCCAGGGCTGCCTATGTGTTCCTAATGTTGATGGCTTGAGGGAGAGGATTCTAGAGGAGGCACACAGTTCCGGTATTTCCATTCATCCTGGTGGCTACGAAGATGTATCGTGACCTGAGCAGCATTATTGGTGGCGACGGATGAAGAAAGACATAGTTTAGTATGTGGCTAGGTGTTTGAATTGACAGCAGGTTAAGTATGAGCACCAAAGGCCAGGTGGCCTACTTCAGTAGATGCCTATACCTGGAGTGGAAGTGGGAGCACATTTCTATGACTTCATAGTTGGGTTGCCACAGATATTGCAGAAGTTTGATGTAGTTTGGGTCATTATCGACAGGTTGCAAGTCGGCACACTTTATTCCGGTTGTGACTATTTATACTTCCGAGAGGTTGGCTCAGATCTACATTCGGGAGATAGTTTTCGGTTGCATGGTGTTCCTGTTTCCATCATAATCGGATAGAGGCCCTCAGTTACTTCCCATTTCTGGAGACCGTACAGAGTGAGTTGGGACCCGTGTAGAGCTCAGCACAATTTCACCCGACAGCGACGGGGCAGTCGGCGGACAGTTTCAGATTCTGGAGGGAACATGCTCAAGCATGTGTGATTGACTTTTGGAGGGCAGTGGGATCAGTTTTGCCTTGGCCGAGTTTGCTTACAACAACAGTTATCAGTCCAGCATCGAGATGGCTCCATTTGAGGCTTTTATACGATCGGCAATGTCATTCTTCCTATCGGGTGGTTTGATCCTGGTGAGGCTAAGTTGTATGGTACAGATTTGATGAAAGATGCCTTGGAGAAGGTAAAGTTGATTTAGGAGAGACTTCGCACAACCAGTCCAAACAGAAGAGTTATGCAGATCAGAAGGGGCGGGATGTATCGTTCATGGTCGGCGAGAAGGTTCTCTTGAAAAACTCGCCGATGAAGGTATTATGATATTCGGGAAGAAGGGCAAGTTGAGCCCCAGGTTTATAGGCCCATTTGAGGTGTTGAGGCGAGTTGGGGAGGTTTCTTATGAGCTTGCTTTTACCTCCCAACTTATCGGTAGTTCATCCAGTTTTTCACGTGTCTATGCTTCGGAAGTATACGCCGACTTGTCTCATGTGTTAGACTTCAGTACTATTCAGCTAGATGAGGAGCTTGGGTTATGAGGAGGAGCCAGTTGCCATTGTTGATAGACAGGATCGCCAGTTGAGATCCAAGAGGATTTTCTTCAGTAAAGATCCGGTGGAGGGGCCAACCAGTCGGAGAGGCGACATGGGAGTCCGAGAGGGACATGCGGAGCAATATCCACGCTTATTTAGCACTTCAGGTATGAATGTAACCTGTTTGAGGACGAACATTTGTTTAGAGGTGGAGAATGTAACGACCCGACTTGGTTGTTTTTGCTTTTCTAGAACCCCGTTCCCCTAAATAAGACTTCTAGTACTTGCTTTTACTAATTTACGACTTTGTGGGGATGGTGGGTTCGGGATTTGGAAGAGTTGGGTTGAAATCGGAACAATTGGTTCCTTACGGTTGGCATAAAAGGCAAGTTTGACTTCGGTCAAACCATTTTGGGTAAACGGCCTCGGAATCAGGATTTGAGGGTTCCAACAGGTTCGTATGATGATTCAGACTTGGGCGTATGTCCGGCTCGGGTTTTTGGATGACCCGGAGCGTTTTGGTACCTAACAGTGAAAGTTGTATCCTTAGGATTTTTGAAGTTCTTAAATGTTTGGTTTTGGAGCGGGTTTTTTGTGTTATCGAGGCCCGAACGGAATTCCGAGACCGGGAATAGTTCCGCGTTGTCATTTAAGACTTGCACGCAAAATTTGGTGTCAATCCGAGTAGTATAAGTGTGTTTCGTTGCATCGAATGTGAATTGAAGAACTTGAAGTTCATAAGTTTGATTCAATTGGTTTAGGGGGTGATTATTAGATTTAACCGTTGTTTCGGGCGTTCCGAGGTTCGAGCGAGTTCCGTTTATGTATTACTAACTTAGTCGGTAGTGGTTCGGGCGGGCCTCGTGGGCCCCGAGCGTCAATTGGACGAGGCTCGAGTTGAGTTAGAAATTTTAGAAGGAGCTGAAGCTCCAGGTTGCTGTCATAACCGCACCTGCGGTTGGCCAGCCGCAGGTGCGAGACCGCGGAAGCGGTCAATCCTTCGCAGGTGCGGCCCAAGGGGAGGAGCCCAGGAAACGCAGATGCGGCTCCTCTTTCGCAGAAGCGGAACCGCAGAAGCAGCCCCAGCCAGTCCGGTCAAACTCCGCAGATGCGGACCTCTCCTGGCAGAAGCGAGACCGCAGGTGCGGAATTCGCTTAAGGCAGTGCCTTCATTTAATACGGGAAATGTGTCATTTTTGACACATTTCACTCATTTCTTGGGCGATTTGGGAGCTTCCAAAGAGGGGATTTCAGCCTAGCAATGTGAGGTAAGTTATTTCTATATAATGTGAGTTTAATACATAGTTTAGGGGTAGATTACACCATGTATATTAGTGAAAATTATGGGTTTAGAGTAAAATCTAGGGTTTTGATAAAAACAAGATTTAACCACGAAATTTGTTATGGAATGAAGTGAAAAGTATATATTCTTGATCCTTAGGTTATGGGTAACAACTTCCCTCAAGAATTTTCGGAATCCGGGCACGTGGGCCCGGGGATGGATTTTAGGAAACTTGTATTTAGGGTTGGGAAATTACTTTAATAGTTAGAATATAAACACTTGAGCTTGTATTGACTAGTTCTTACCCCGTTTGATTAGTTTTGGATCGTTCGGCTCCGAATTGAGGGTTTGAGCGCGTTCTTGAAATTGGAAGTAAGCTTTGGAGAAAGGTGAGTCTCCTTTCTAACCTCGTAAGAGGGAAATAAACCCCTAGGCGAATTAAATATATGTATGTGATTATCTTTGGGGGCTACGTACATACGTGGTGACGAGAGTCTGTGCGTAGCTACTATTATGCTAATCGTCCGGGTAGTTTAGGACCCGTATCATGCCATACATGCAAATGCTTACATTCTTGCTTGCTACTGAGATTACTTAGGACATGTTAGGGATTGTATATAAATATAAACGAATGTACGCACCTATTTGAGAACTTGTATGAATTTGTTTGACTATAAATGAGCAATGTGTGCCTTCTTGATAATAATTGCTATTTGTGGATCGGGCCGATCGCCTCGGTAGAAATAGATGCATCTATAGTTCGCGCCATTCGACCCTCTGGCAGTGCACAGTTATCATTATGTTGGATCGAGTCATACGACCTCGGCATAATGTGCGCATGTTATTTTTGTGGAATTTATCAATGATTTACTCTGTTTAAATGCTTTGAAATGCAAATTATTATATGACATGACTGAAATTGATATATTGTTTCTCCTTTCTTTGAGACTGTCATTATATTCGTGCTATCCATGCTTAGCGTAAGCCATAAATATTATTGATGTTGACCTTAGTAAGTGTCAAGTCGACCCCTCGTCACTACTTCTTCGAGGTTAGACTGGATACTTGCTGGGTACATGTTGTTTATGTACTCATACTACGCTTTTGTACTTAACTGTACAGGATCTGAGGCAGGTGCATCTAGTTATCCCTCCGGCGCGCGTTCTTGATTCCTGATCGAGATCTCAAGGTGAGCTGCCCCTCCTGAGCCGTTCAGCAGTATTCCGGAGTTCTCTTCTTTTGTTGTTGTTATGTACTGTCTATTCTGTTTCAGGCAGTAGGATAGTGGTATTTTTGTACATTCTACTAGTTGCCTAGTACTTGTGACACTAGTTCCTGGCACACACTATAGACTATTATTTTGGGATGTATTTATATTATTACGAACTTGTTAATTATTAACTGTCTAAAAGCTTAACCGATAAGAAAATGTTTGGGTTGTTTGGGTAAAATAATGAGAAACCATTAGTTGAATGTCACGACCCGGATTTCACACCTTCGGGAGTCGTGATGACGCCTACTAGTGAAAGCTAGGCAAGCCAATTATTTCAACTATTTACTTTTTTCTCATTTTTAATCTTTTAGCAGTTATGAATCAACATTATATAATCAACAGAATTAAATAAGCGGAAGAACAAATTATAACCATTAAAATATGACTAATACAATTCCTTAAACATAGACTATCCAGAACTGGTGTCACAATTTCATAGACTGTCTAATAATACTACAAATAAGGGTCCGAAAGATAAATACAACGTTGTCTCTGAAGTACATAAAAGAAACAGAATGAAGGGATAGAAGGAGACGCCAAGGCCTGCGGACGCCTGCAGGACTACCTCGGGTCTCCGAATGGACTGAAGGTAGCGACCCAAAGCTAAGGTCCATATGCTCCAGTACCTGGATCTGCACAAAAGAGTGCAGAGTGTAGTATCAGCACAACCGATCCCATGTGCTGGTAAGTGCCTAGCCTAACCTCGGCGAAGTAGTGACGAGGCTAGGACCAGACTACCAAATAAACCTGTGCAGTTAAATCATATACAATGGAAAAATAAAGGCAAACTTTACAATTAAAGATAGGAAGGGGAAATCATGCTGCGGGGAACAACAAGTATCAACAGAAAACCAACAGTTGAATGTAGAGAAACCATAACTCAGTTATCAATAAAAATCAAGAAATGAAAGACAAGTGCACGGCATCACCCTTCGTGCTTTTACTCTCGTCCTCACCATAAAATCAATATAATCGGCACGGCATCACCCTTCGTGCTTTAACACTCTCTCACAAATATCATGCACGGCATCACCCTTCGTGCTTTACACTCTTCCACACCCAAGTAACAATCACAAAGCATTTTGGGCAAGGGAATCAATAACATCACCAATAAAATCAAATAACAACAGAAAATCAGTAAATAGACGTGAAGAACACCATAATTCAATTACCAGCAGAATCAAGAAAATCAAGGACAAGTGCACGACATCACCCTTCGTGCTTTTACTCTCGTCCTCACCATAAGAATCAATATAATCGGCACGACATCGTCCTACGTGCTTTTACCTCACATAATCATGGCACAGAATGATCCTTCGTGCATTATCACTCATATAAAGGCACGGAATTGTACATCGTGCAGCACGGCATCACCCTTCGTGCATTAACACTCTCTCACAAATATCATGCACGGCATCACCCTTCGTGCTTTAACACTCTTCCTCACACAAACAACAATCACAAAGCAATAAGGGCAAGAAAATCAATAGAATCACAATAAAATCCCGACAAGGGAATAATAGTACAACAATCATATCCCGGCAAGGGAAACAATATCAAAGCAATAATATCCCAGCAAGGGAGATAACATTAAAAGCAACAACATCCCGGCAAGGGAGACAATATCATAAACCTTTTCTCTTTTCCACATTTACTTCACAACTTGAACCAATGCTCTATAACTTTCAATTGCCAATAATACTTCCACAAATTATTTTACAACTTGAGCCAACGCTCTTCAATGTTCAAATACCAATATTACTTCCACAAGCCTCGTTCAACAATAGAAATCATCACATAAGGCATGAATAATACAAAACGGAGTCACATCAATCATTGTATAAGACTCACGGGCATGCTTGACACCAACGTATAGATACTCGTCACCATGACTATACGTCGTACTCAACAACTAACACATAGCAAATAGGACGCAACTCCAAATCCCTCAAGCTAAGGTTAGACCGAACACTTACCTCGATGCCACGAACACAATTCAAGCCTCAATTACCGCTTTACCTCTTGATTCCACCACCAATTCGTTTGTATCTAGCCGCAAGTTACTTAACTATATCAATAAATGCTAAATGAATCAATTCTAATGCATGAAAATAAATTTTCTAAAGTTTTCCCAAAAAGTCAAAAATCGACCCCGGCCCACATGGTCAAAACCCGAGGTTCCAACCAAAATCCGATTACCCATTCACCCACGAACTCAAATATATAATTTATTTTGAAATCGGATCTCAAATCGAGGTCCAAATCCCCAAAATTTGAAAATCCTAAGTTCTACCCAATTTCCCCCATGAAAACCCTTGATTTTGAGTTGAAATCATGTAAAAAGATGGATTACATTGAAAGAAATGAGTTAGAATTGACTTACAAATGATTTGGAAGAGTAGTTGTCTTTGAAAAATCACCCAAAGGTGTTTAGGTTTTGAAAAGGTTGTAAAAATGGTTGAAATCCCATCTGAAATTCATTTTAGCATGTCTCTGATGTCGCAATTGCGACCAGGGTTCGCAAACCCTGAAGAAACCTGCTTTCTTCGCATTTGCGAAGCTGCTGTCGCATTTGCGATATCGTAATTGCGATAATGGGTTCGCATTTGCAACCACTCAAGAATCATGAGGGCTTCGCATTTGCGAGGCATACGTCAGCATTTACGACTCTGGCCCTCCGCATTTGCGATCCTATGGTCGCATTTGCGATCAAGGCCTGCCCAGGCCATCCTCGCATTTGCGATCAATCTTCGCATTTGCGAGCTCGCATTTGCGAGCGAGGCTTCGCAATTGCGAAGCCTGCAGACCTGCAACACACCAGCAATTTTCTAAGTTCAAATTTCACTCCGTGGCCTATCCGAAACTCACACGAGCCCTCGAGGCTCCAAACCAAACATGCATGCAAGTCCCAAAACATCATACGGACTTGCTCGTGCGATCAAATCATCAAAATAACATCAATAACTATGAATTTAGCATCAAAATCGACGAAAAATCTCATGAACTCTTAAGTTCAAATTTTAACAACCGAAGGTCCGATTCATGTCATTTCAAGTCCGTTTCTTACCAAATTTTACAGGCTCAACTTATATACCATATAGGACCTGTACCAGGCTCCGGAACCAAAATACGGGCCCGATACCATCAAATTCAATTACATTCAAATTTCCAAAAACTCTAAGAATTTCAGTTAAACAATTTTCTTCAAAAATTCATTTCTTGGGCTTGGGACCTCGGAATTCGATTCCAGGCATACGCCCAAGTCCCATATTTTCCTACGGACCCTTAGGGCCCGTCAAATCACAGGTCCGGGTCCGTTTACCCAAAATGTTGACTGAAGTTAACCTAAATTCATTTTAAAAGCAAAATTTATCATTTTTCACAGATTTTCACATAATGACTTTCCGGATACATGCCCAGACTACGCACGCAAATTGATGTGAGACAAAAAGGAGGTTTTAAGGCCTCGGAACACAGAATTTACTTTCAAAACGAGTAATGACCTTTTGGGTCATCACATTGAATTAGGGTTGGCTTGTGTGACAACGGTGTCGGGCGCCATCACAACCTACGATGGAATTTGGGTCGTGACATCTAAGGTCCTTCCTTTTCATTTGCGCCGTTAGCTTTCCATCTTTGGCTGTCTGAATTTAGGTTGTACTATAGGATGGATGTTTGCCGAGCTCGCTAACATCATTAATCATTGGTATTATTATTTTTAAGAACTGGCGAAAAAATAATAAGAGGATTACTGCAAGTTGGGGATCCCTCCATTGGCAAGTTTGCAGTATTACAGACCCATTTTTTATTGGGTATGTTAGATTGGTATAAAAGACATGGTTAAATATATACGGTTTTATTGTTTAAAAAATTAAATTTTAATATGATGTGGCATGTTAAATATGTGATATTTATTTTTCGAATCAAAGGGTAATAGGTGAGTGACTTTATTGTTACAAAAGTGACTTTGATAGGATATTTTCATAAGTTGGATGATCATCCACGGAATTTACTCTTGTTGTGACGTCTCTTGTATGATAGAGCAAGAGACGTTGTTGGTGAGTCCACCGATTTTTTTAAATTTTACTCGCACGAGGTGATATTATAAAGAAAGAAAAAAAGAAAAATCATTTCATTTTCTCATATTTATCTCAGAGTATCAGCACGATTTTGGTGATATTGACGGTGGCCTTGAGAATTAATGGGGAAAATCTATGTTAACTTAAATTCTCCCACGGGAATTAGAACATTTGTTAGGAAGGTATTCAAAAAATAAACTAATTGAAGAACGTGATATTAGAAAAGGGTAAAATAGCAGGATCATAATTTTTTATATTAAAATAAATAGATTAAAATAATTATTACAAGAAAAATTATAACAAGGGAAGTAATGATAATAACATAAACCATAAAGGAGGTTAGTGTGATGAACAAGGGAGATACATACACAAAACTTGCTTCAATAAAAACTCCAACTCATTATGCCACTCAGTATTATGCTTGACAAACCCCTGCTGCAATTCCTCTATTTTTTTTTTCAGAATCATCATCAACCGACAACTCTTTGGTACTTCATATTTTTCTATGTTAGTGGGTCTAACCCCCAGCCATTTAATATTTGGGTAAACCATATCCGTAAACAGGTAAATTTTCAAAACCAAATGGATCACAATATATTAAGGCAAGTTCTAGCAACTTTAAATTCATAGTTAGCTTTCTCAGAAACAGTTGGGCTGCCGCCGCATCGAATTTCCGTCTTCCATTCAGAATTATGCATCAAGTTCACTTGTAAAAGCGATCATCATGTAATCGCCTGAAATGGAAATACATTTCGACCAGTAATATGAAATTTGCTTTACTCTTCATATTTGTAACCTCATCCATTTTAGGGGAATAAGTTTTCTAGTCCTTCTGCTTTCGTTACAATAAGTTAAAATGGCATGGCGTACCCATTTTTACGGTTGGCTAAAAATAGCCACCATCACTAATGTAATTCATTCTTAGCCATTTTAACTTAAAATACATTAGTAAATAACATAATTGACGTCGAACTTTTTAACATCTTGTTTAGTTATTTTTCATTTTTTATCGCTCTTCTCTTTCTTTTTTACAGCAGTGTACGGATTGTGCTTTCGTGAGAGCACTTTCTTCGAATTTAGTCTGAGATAGGTCCAATTTTCTGCAAAATTATCTGGGTGAATGTTGTTTTTACAATAATATGTTTGAATTTTCATTGTTATTGTTTTAGTTTTAAGCATGATTTCCGTACTGTTAGCATTTAAATATTTGTGGTATTTTAACAATTACGATTTTTTCTCTGTTCAGTAGTTCGTCTTATTTTTGATAATTTTGTCACTATGTTATTAGTCTTATGTTTTAATGTTGTAATCGTTGCGTAATTTGTTTTGATAAGTTGTTCAAATATTTTTCTAGTCTCTGTATATTAGGGTTAATTTTCAAGTATTTTTTTGCTTCAACTGTATTATAGATTTCTCGAGTTCTTGTTAAAACTTAAAATCCAGAACAATGTACTGGACTTCATATTAAAAATTTTTAGTTCCAGTATATTATATGCTGAATGAGCTTTATTATATACTGGAGTTCTTTTAGAAAATACTTGTTTAAATTATATTTTTTTTTATTCTAGACCACTATTTGTTTATGGAGTTTTATTTTTGTAAAAAATTTGGTGTAGTATATTATACGGGAAATCTGTCTTCTGAAGGCTAGTTTCCCAGTATTTTATACTTGATGATTTTTTATTATGTTTTTTTGTTTATGGAGTTTTGTAATAAAATTTGTCCAGTATATTATACGGAAAGTCTGTCCTTTGAATGTTTGTCCTCCAGTATATTATAATGGATGATTATTATAATATACTTGAGTTTTGTTTGATTCCTGTATATTTTACGGGAACTTTGTTGTCTGTAAGCTTGTTGTCCGGTATGTTATACTGGATGGGTTATGTTTAGACTAGAGTTTTGTTTTATTTGTGATTACTTGTTGAATGATTATTTGCCTTCTTCTTTATTAATATGCTCTTTGATTTTGTTTCTTCTTTATACCCCAGTATTTGTTTCTGGAGTTCCATTGTTTCTATTTAATTTGATCCAGTATGTAATACTTGAGTTTTTTTTTATTCCAATATATTTTACGGGAAGTCTGCCGTCTGAAAGCTTGTTGTCCAGTATGTTACACTGGATGAGTTCTATTTAGACTAGAGTTTTTTTTTATTTGTAATTACTTTTTTTGAATGATTAATTGTCTTTTTTATTTTATGTTGCTCTTTGATTATGTTTCTTTTTTATACCCCAGTATTTGTTTCTGGAGTTTCATTGTTTCTAATTAATTTTATACAGTATGTTATACTTGAGTTTTGTTTGATTCCAGTATATTTTATGGGAAGTCTGTAAAGCTTATTGTCCAGTATGTTATACTAGATGAGTTCTGTTTAGAATAGAGTTTTGTTTGATTTGTGATTACTCTTTTTGAATGATTATTTGTATTTTTTTTTATTATTGTCACGACCCTAAACCACCCGGTCGTGATGGCGCCTATCGCAGTACTAGGCTAGCCGATTCGACATTTATAACATAAAATGCCTTCTTTTCTTAATTCGTTTGCTAATCAGATGTTATCACAAATCTTTCATTTAAACATTTCAAACAAACGAAAAATATGCAAAACATCAAACACTGCCTGATCCCGGTATCACTAGTCATGAGCCACTAAAACACAACTTGATACTGTCTACTCAATACTAAATGAGTCTGATAAAAATAAATACTAAAAGATAGGAAGGAGAAAGGCAGGGTTGCGGACGCCATGCACCTACCTAGCAATCTCCGGAAATGCTCTGAAGGCAAGAGACAACTCTCACTAGGATGCTCTGGCACCTGGATCTGCACACAAGGTGCAGGGAGTAATGTGAGTACGCCAACTCAGTAAGTAACAATTATAAACAAAGGCTGAGTGCAGTGACGAGCATTTAAAATCATATACATATCATAACATAACAACCTTAGTGGGGATAACAAGATCAAATGAGTAATTAAATTCTGAACATCTAGTAAAAACTCCAGTTTGAATTAATGTCGTTAAAACATTTGTTCAACTTTTTCAATAGAGGCTCAGTATAAAGAAGGGTGAAAACAGTATTTTCATAAAACAAGCCCCTCGGGCAAAGCCTCTCAGTCACTCGTGACTCAACTCTCATCAATTAGCACTCACTCTCAATAGATATCTTCTAATAACCGCTGCGGTGTACTGCCCGATCCATAAATATATAGTCGACTGCGCTCACTGGGGTGTGCAGACTCCAGAGGGGCTCCTACAGCTCAAGCGCTATATTGCTGCGGCATGCAGCCCGATCCCTATATATATATATATATATATATATATATATATATATATATATATATATATATATATATATATATATANTATCCTCACAATCCGGCCCTCGACCTCACTCACTCATCAGCCTCACAAGCCACTCGGGCATCTCAGTGCAAACTCAGGGAACTCAGCCCAAAAACTTTCATAAATATTAAAATAGAGTGATGCACAAGATTTAACAATAAACAGGTATAAACCATGACTGTGGATAATGCTTTCTATCAAAAACAATGTGAGGATAACAGTAAAATACCCCTGAGGGTCCAAAAAGTACGACATAAGGCCCCAAACATGACATTCAGCCCAAGTTAACAGAATCATTTCTAAAACACATAGATATCATATAGAATTTATCAAAATATGCAACTCTACAATCGCCACGGGATGGACCAAGTCACGATCCCTACGGGTGCACGCTCACACGCCCATCACCTAGCATGTGCGTCACCTCATTTAACAAAATAGTACAAAATTTCGGTGTTTCATACCCTCAGGTCTAGATTTACAATCGTTACTTACCTCGAACCGGGCAAAAATCTACTCCACAATGCCCTTATCTCTCGTCGGCCTCAAATTGCCCCAAATCTATCAAAAATCAGAATCATAACATCAATACATGCCAAAGGAACAAAGTCCACGCGAAAATTATCAAAATCCCCGAAATTGGCAAAACCCGACCCCCGGGCCCATGTCTTGGAATTCCATAAAAATCACAACACTAGAATCCTTAACCTCTCACGAGTCTATACATACCAAAATCATTCAAGTCGGACCTCAAATGGCCCCTCAAATCCCCAGTTTAAACTCTCCAATTTCAAGCCCTAACCTCCCAATTTCTTCCTTAATTTTCCCACTAATAACATGATTAAACAATGGAATAATTGCCATAAACACAAGATACAAAGTCCAAGTTTCTTACCTCACTGAAAACACTTAATTCCCCCTTGAAATCACAGCTCCCAAGCTCCAACTCGTTCAAAAATGGTGAAGAAAATGGTTGAATTTCGCGAAGTGAGGCTTTTATAGTTTCTGCCCAGCGATTTTTGCATCTGCAGTCTCCAAGTCGCTTCTGCGACGCCGCACCTACGGAAAAACCATCACAGGTTCGGCTTTCACTTAACTCTAAAAATCCCGCTTCTGCAGTCAACACCCGCTTCTGCGGTCTCGCAGGTGCGGTCCTTAGTGCGCACCTGCCTCAACTCTCAATTCTCCGCATCTGCGGCCTCCTTCTCGCACTTGCGACCTCGCACCTGCGGTCCCCAATCCGCAGGTGCGGATATGACAGAAGCAGCAAAATCTGCTGCGTCAACTTAATGAAATTCCTTCCGTCCACCATCCAAATTTAACCCGAGGCCCTCAGGACCTCAACCAAACATGCCAACAAGTCACATATCATTATTCAAACTTATACCAACCTTTGGAACACTCAAAACAACATCGAAACACCAAATCACCCTCGGATTCAAGCCTAAGGATTTCCAAACTTCCAAATTCCGCAAACGATGCAAAAACCTATCAAACCTCATCCGAATGACCTGAAATTTTGCACACACGTCACAAATGACAGAATGGACCTACTCCAATTTTCGGAATTCCATTCCGATCCCGATATCAAGATTTTCGCTGCCGATCGTAAAACACCAAATTTCCATTTCCGCCAATTCAAGCCTAAATCTACCACGGTCCTCCAAATTACATTCTGAACACACTTCTAAGTCCAAAATCACCTAACGAAGCTATCCGAACCATCAGAATTCACATCCGAGATCTTCTACACATAAGTAAATATCCCGTGGACTTTTCCAACTTAAGCTTCCAAATAAGAGACTAAGTGTCTCATTCCACTCAAAGACCACTCTGAACACAATACAACCAACACGATACGATGAAATACAGAACAACACACAATGAAGTAGAAATGGGGAAATGGGGTTGTAACTCATGAAACGACCGGCCGGGTCGATACATCCTCCCCCTCTTAAACAAACGTTTGTCCTCGAACGAGTCAAGAAACATACCTGAAGCCTCAAACAGGTGTGGATATCTACTCCGTATCTCCCGCTCGGTCTCCTAAGTAGCCTCCTCCACAGGCCGACCTCTCTACTGCACTTTCACTGAAGCTATATTCTTTGACCTCAACTTTCGGATCTGCAGCTCCAAAATAGCCGCTGGCTCCACATCATAAGTCAAATCATCATCTAACTGAACCATGCTGAAATCCAAAACTTGAGACGGGTCGCCAATATACTTCCAACACATAGAAACATGAAATACCAGATGCACACTCGACAAGCTAGGTGGCAACGCCAGCTCATAAGCCACCTCCCCAATCCTCCGAAGTACCTCAAAAGGCCCAATCAACTGAGGACTCAATTTACCCTTCTTCCCAAATCTCAAAACAGCCTTCATAGGTGATACCTTCAGTAGAACCTTCTCCCTAACCATGCAAGACACATCATGAACCTTCCTGTCAGTATAACTCTTCTATCTCGATTGCGCTGTATGAAGCCGCTCCTGAATCACTTTCACCTTGTCCAAAGCATCCTGTACCAAGTCTGTACCCAAAAGCCTAGCCTCGCCCTGCTCAAACCAACCAACTAGAGATCTACACCGTCTCCCATATAAAGCCTTATATGGAGCCATCTGAATACTCGATTGATAGTTGTTGTTATATGCAAACTCTGCGAGCGGTAGAAACTGATCCCATGAACCCCCAAAATCAATGACACAAGCGCGCAACATGTCCTCGAATATCTGAATAGTACTCTCGGACTGCCCATCCGTCTGAGGGTGAAAAGTTGTGCTCAACTCAACCTGAGTACCCAACTCTCACTGCACGGCCCTCCAAAATTGCAAAGTGAATTGAGTACCTCTATCTGAAATGGTAGAAACGGGGACACCGTGCAGGCGAACAATCTCTCGGATATAAATCTCAGCTAACTGCTCTGAAGAATAGGTAGTACATACAGGATTGAAGTGCGGGGACTTGGTCAGCCGATCCACAATCACCCAAATAGCATCGAACTTCCTCAAGGTCCGTGGGAGTCCAACTACAAAATCCATGGTGATCCGCTCCCACTTCCACTCCATATGCTGAAGCAAGCCACCCGGCCTCTGAAGCTCGTATTTCACCTGCTGACAATTGAGGCACCGAGCTGCAAACCCTACTATATCTTTCTTCATTCTTCTCCACCAGTAGTGCTGTCTCAAATCCTGGTACATCTTCGCGGCACCAGGATGGATGGAATACCGCGAGCTATGGGCCTCCTCCAGAATCAACTCCCGAAGCCCATCTACATTGAGCACACATATCCGGCCCTGCATCCTCAATACTCCATCATCACCAATAGTCACATCTCTGGCATCGTCGTGCTGAACTCTGTCCTTGAGGACAAGCAAATGAGGATCATCATACTGGTGCTTTCTAATGCGATCAAACAAGGAAGACCGAGAAACCACATAAGCTAAGATCTGACTGGGCTCCGAAATATCTAATCTCACAAACCGATTGGCCAAGGCCTGAACGTCAACTGCAAGAGGTCTCTCCCCAACAGTAATATATGCCAACCTTCCCATACTCACCGCCTTCCTACTCAAAGCATCGGCCACTACATTGGCGTTCCCCAGATGGTACAAAATAGTGATATCATAATCCTTTAGTAGCTCCAACCATCTCCGCTGCCTCAAATTGAGATCCTTCTGCTTGAACAAATGCTGGAGGCTACGATGATCAGTAAACACCTCACAAGACACACCATAGAGATAATGCCTCCATCTTCAATGCTTGAACAATGGCAGCCAACTCCAAATCATGAACAGGTTAGTTCTTCTCATGGGGCTTCAACTGACGAGAAGCATAAGCAATCACTCTCCCCTCCTGCATCAACACACACCCAATACCAACTCTAGAAGCATCACAATATATTGTATATGAACCTGAGCTGATGGCAAAACTAACACTGGAGCTGTGGTCAAGGCAGTCTTAAGCTTCTGAAAGCTCACCGCACACTCATCCGTCCACATGAAAGGTGTACATTTTTGAGTCAATTTGGTCAAGGGTGATGCTATAAATGAAAATCCCTGAACGAACCGGCGGTAATAACCCGCCAAACCAAGAAAGCTGCAAATCTCTGTGGCTGAGGAGGGTCTGGGCCAACTCTGAACCGCCTCTATCTTCTTCGGATCAAGCTGAATACCCTCACTGGACACCAGTGCCCCAAGAAGGCCACTGAACTGAGCCAAAAATCGCACTTAGAGAACTTTGCATAAAGTTTTTCCTCCCTCAACCGCTGTAATACCACTATCAAATGCTTCGCGTGCTCCTCCTGACTACGCGATTATACCAGAATATCATCAATGAATACAATAACAAACGATTCAAGATAAGGTCGAAAAACGCGGTTCATCAAATACATAAACGTTGCTGGGGCATTGGTCAGCCCAAAAGACATCACACGGAACTAATAATGACCATATCGGGTCCTAAAAGCCATCTTAAGAATATCTGAATCCCTGATCTTCAACTGGAAATAACCTGACCGGAGATCAATCTTGGAGAACACCCTCGCTCCTTGAAGCCGGTCAAATAAATCATCAATACGAGGCAGAGGATACTTGTTCTTGATTGTAATTTTATTCAACTGCCGGTAATCAATGCACATCCTCATCGTGCCATCCCTCTTCTTCACAAATAGAACAGGCGCACCCCAAGGCGGCACACTAGGCCGAATAAACCCCTTATTAAGGAGTTCCTAAAGCTGCTCCTTCAACTATGCCGGTGCATATGATACGGTGGAACAAAAATGGGCTGAGTGCCCGGCACCAAATCAATACCAAAGTCAATATCCTTGTCCGGTGGCAGGACCGACAGGTCTGCAGGAAACACATCCGGAAAGTCCCTCACTACTGGAACAGAATCGATACTAGGAGCCTCTGCACTGACATCCCTCACGAAAGCCAAGTAAGAAAGACAACCCTTCCCAATCATCCGCTGCGCCTTCATAAACAAAATCACCTTACTGTTAACAAAATCAGTCGAACCTCGCCACTCAATCTGTGGCACACACGACATAGCTAACGTCACTGTCTGAGCATGACAGTCCAAAATAGCACGGCACGGAGATAGCCAACCCATGCCTAATATCACATCAAAATCCACCATACAAAGAAATAGAAGTTCCACTCGGGTCTCCAAACCCCCAATAGTCACCACACACGACCGATATACGCGGTCCACAATAATAGTATCGCCTACCAGAGTAGATACACGAACAAATGAAACAAGAGACTCACGGGGCAAATCCAAATAACGAGAAAAATAAGATGACACATATGAAAAAGTGGAACCAGGGTCAAATAACACCGAGGCATCTCTGTGGCAAACTGAAACAATACCCGTAATCACGGCATCTGAAGCAATAGCATCTGGTCTGGATGGTAGGGCATAGAAACGGGCTTGACCACTACCTGATCGACCTCCCCTTCTAGGGTGACCCTTAGCTGACTGACCCCTACCTCTAGCTTCCGGGCGGGTGGTGAAGTAACAGGAGCTGAAGTCAAGGGCTGACCCCTCTGCTGAGATAGACCCCCAAGAAGACGAGGACATTTCCTCCTCATATGCCCAAACTCTCCACACTCATAACAACTCCCTAGTGCGGGGGACAGGGACTGAAGGGAACCCCTAGCATCGGAATGACTAGTAGAAGGACCTGCATAGAAGAGCCCTAAACGGATGGAGCGCGGGACGAACTCTGGGCTGGAAGGGCACTAAGTGATGAATGGCCCTGATGAGAACTGTGGGAACCATGGCCCGATGATGCCCCACGATGAACTGGACGATCTGACTGAGCATGCCTGAATGGACGGCCTCTGCCGTGCTGAAACTGACCTCTCGAAGGAACTCCACCAAAACTACCAGATCCCCGAGCCCTCTTGGCCTCCATCTCATCTCGTTCCTGGCGACGAACTGACTCAATCTCTCGAGCAATATCAACAACCTGCTCCAAAGTAGCACCTGACACCCTCTCTTTGGTCATGAGAATCCGAAGCTGATATGTGAGACCATCCACGAACCTCTTGATCCTCTCTCTATCTGTAGGAACCACCCAAACAGCATGACGAGCTAGCTCTGAAAACCTCATCTCATACTGCGTCACATTCATACTTCTCCAAAAAGAGAGCGGAGAATTGCTGCCAGGTAAGGGGCGCTGCACCAACAGGCCTACGCCTCTCATAAGCCTCCCACCAAGTGAAGGCAGCTCCAGAAAACTGAAAAGTAGTAAATGCGACCCCACTAGTTTCCAGAATACCTGCGGTACGAAGAATCCTCTGACACTTGTCCAAGAAACCCTTGGCATCCTCGCCCTCTGCACCACTGAAAGTCGATGGCTGAAGTCTACCAGACCTCTCCAATCGACGTTGCTCGTCCTCAGGCATAATTGGTACTACATAATCCTGAACAGGTGCAACCGGCTGGGCTGGTGGTGCCTCCGGCGTCTGCAATCCCTGAACAACCTGCTCAGGTGTGTGGGCGGCGGAGTCTGAGTGCCTCCCCCGGCCTGAAACTACGACCGCCTGAGCAAGACTAGTGCACACGATCAAGATATGAGCCAAGGTCTCCTGAAGATCCGAAATAACAATAGGCACAACCGGTGCCTGAACTGGTCCTGCTGGAGCATCCCCCACTGGAATCTGATCATGAACTGGGGCGGTTGGTGGATCTGCAGGCACTATCCTATCTGCTGTACGGGCTACACCCCTGCCCCTACCACGCCCTCGACCGCGATCTCGGCCTCTAGTGGCCCCAACAGGTGGTCGTCCGTCCTGACTGGTAGCACGTGTCCTCACCATCTATGAGAGAATAGAATAACAGATGTTTAGTACTAGAATCAACAGATTCGCACGACAGGAATCCAAGAATGTGAAGTTTTTCCTAAAGGTTCTGCAGCCTCCCGAAGATAAGTATAGACGTCTCCGTACCGATCCGCGAGACTCTACTAAACCTGCTCATGACCCGTGAGACCTATGTAACCTAGGCTCTGATACCAACTTGTCACGACCCCAAACCACCCCGGTCGTGATGGCGCCTATCGCAGTACTAGGCTAGCCGATTCGACATTTATAATAAAAAAGGCCTTCTTTTCTTAATTCGTTTGTTAATCAGATATTATCACAAATCTTTCATTTAAACATTTCAAACAAACGGAAAATATGCAAAACATCAAACACTGCCCGATCCCGGTGTCACTAGTCATGAGCCACTAAAATACAACCTGATACTGTCTACTCAATACTAAATGAGTCTGACAAAAACAAATACTAAAAAATAAGAAGGAGCAAGGCAGGGCTGCGGACGCCATGCAGCTACCTTGCAATCTCCGAAAATACTCTAAAGGCAAGAGACAGCTCTCACTCGGATGCTTTGGCACCTGGATCTGCACACAAGGTGCAGGGAGTAACGTGAGTACACCAACTCAGTAAGTAAAAATTATAAATAAAGGTTGAGTGCAATGACGAGCATTTAAAATCATATACATATCATAACATAATAACCTCAGTGGGGATAACAAGATCAAATCAATAATTAAGTTCTGAACATCTAGTAAAAACTCCAGTTTCAATGAAAGTCGTTAAAACATTTGTTCAAATTTTTCAATAGAGGCTCAGTAAAAAGAAGAGTGAAAACAATATTTTCATAAAACAAGCCCCTCAGGCAAAGCCTCTCAGTCATTCGTGGCTCAACTCTCATCAATTAGCACTCACACTCAGCACTCACGCTCAATAGATATCTTATAATAACTGCTGTGGTGTGCAGTCCAATCCATAAATATATAGTCGATTGCGCTCACTGGGGGTGTGCAGACTCTGGAGGGGCTCCTACAGCCCAAGCGCTATATTGTTGCGGCGTGCAGCCTGATCCATATATATATATATATATATATATATATATATATATATATATATATATAAAACGCTGCGCCGTGTAGCCCGATCCATAACTATCCTCACAATCCGGCCCTCGGCCTAACTCACTCATTAGCCTCACAAGCCACTCGGGCATCTCAGTGCGAACTTAGGGAACTCAGCCTAAAACACTTTCATAAATATTAAAGTAGAGTGATGAACAAGATTTAACAATAAACATGTATAAACCATGACAGAGGATAATGCTTTCTATCAAAAATAATGTGAGGATAACAGTAAAATACCCCTGAGGGTCCAAACAGTACGGCACAAGGCCCCAAACATGGCATTCAATCCAAGTTAACAGAATCATTTCTAAAACACATGGATATCATATAGAATTTATCAAAATATGCAACTCTACAGTCGCCACGGGACGGACCAAGTCACAATCCATACGGGTGCACGCCCACGCTCGTCACCTAGCATGTGTGTCACCTTATTTTGTCAGAATAGTACGAAATTTCGGGGTTTCCTACCCTCAGGTCTAGATTTACAATCGTTACTTACCTCAAATCGGGCAAAAATCTACTCCCGCAATGCCCTTCTCTCTCAACTCAGCCTCAAATCGCCCCGAATCTATCAAAAATCAGAATCATAACAACAATACATGCGAAAGGAACAAAGCCCACGCGAAAAGTATAAAATTAAATCAAAATTCCCGAAATTGGCAAAACCCGACCTCCGGGCCCACGTCTCGGAATCCAATAAAATCACAATACTAGAATCCTTAACCTCTCACGAGTCTATACATACCAAAATCATCAAAATCGGACCTCAAATGGCCCCTCAAATCCCCAATTTAAACTCTCCAATTTCAAGCCCTAACCTCCCAATTTCTTCCTTAATTTTCCCACTAATAACATGATTAAACAATGGAATAATCGCCATAAACACAAGATACAAAGTCCAAGTTGCTTACCTCACTGAAAACACTTAATTCCCCCTTAAAATCATAGCTCCCAAGCTCCAACTCGTTCAAAAATGGTGAAGAAAATGGCTGAATTTTGCGAAGTGAGGCTTTATAGCTTCAGCCTAGCGATTTCCGCATCTGCGGTCTCCAAGTCGCTTCTGCGATTCCGCACCTGCGGAAAAACCATCCCAGGTGCGGTTTTCACTAAACTCTGAAAATCCCGCTTCTTCGGTCAACACCCGAATCTGCAATCTCGCAGGTGCGGTCCTTGGTGCGCACCTGCGGTTTTGCCTCAACTCTCAATTCTCCACATCTGTGGCCTCCTTCTTGCACCTGCGATCTCGCACCTGCGGTCCCCAATCCGCAGGTGCGGATATGACAGAAGTAGCAAAATCTGCTGCGTCAACTTAATGAAATTCCTTCCGTCTACCATCCAAATTCAACCCAAGCCCCTCGGGACCTCTACCAAACATGCCAACAAGTCACATATCATCATTCAAACTTATACTAACCTTCGGAACACTCAAAACAACAACGATACACCAAATCACCCTCGGATTCAAGCCTAAGGATTTCCAAACTTTCGAATTCCGCAAACGATGCAAAAACCTATCAAACCGCATCCGAATGACCTGAAATTTTGCATAGATGTCACAAATGACACAATGGACCTACTCCAATTTTCGGAATTCCATTCCAACCCTGATATCAAGATTTCCACTGCCGACCGGAAAATACCAAATTTCCATTTCCGCCAATTCAAGCCTAAATCTACCACGGTCCTCCAAATTACATTCCGAACACGCTTCTAAGTCCAAAATTGCCTAATGAAGCTATCCGAACCATCAGAATTAACATCCAAGATCTTCTACACATAAGTCAACATTCGGTTGACTTTTCGAACTTTAAGTTTCCAAATAAGAGACTAAGTGTCTCATTCCACTCTAAGACCACTCCGAACACAACACAACCAACACGATATGATGAAATACAGTTGAACAACACACAAGGAAGCAGAAATGGGGGAAACGGGGTTGTAACTCATGAAATGACCTGTCGGGTCGTTAACATTATGCTCTTTGATTATGTTTCTTCTTTATACTCCATTATTTGTTTCTGGAGTTTCATTGTTTCTAATTAATTTATCCAGTATATTATACTGGAAGACTGACATTTGTAGGCTTTGTTGTCCATTACTTTATACTAGATGAGCTCTGTTTATACTTTGGTTCTGTTATATATACTGGATTCTGATCGTGTTTACTAATCTAGTTTGTAATATGCTTGTTTTCATGATTTTATTGAAATGGAATCTTCAACTAGTATATTGAAGGACGTATTTCTGAAATGTTGAAGTTTTCATCTTAAAATTATATGAAATATTTCTTATATGTGTTGTATTTTAATTATATTCTCCAGTTTTTTTTTCCTGGATGTGTACAATCCAGTTTTTTTGCTAGATTTGAGCGATTTATTGATTGAATAAAGATTAATGGATTGTAGTTTATATTTTTTATGGTGTGTTTTCATGTATAAAAAGTTAGATTTCATAATTTTTGTTGATGCTATTCTAGAATAATTAACTGGAGTTTTTATTTTTGTTTGGTTCCTGTGTATTATTCTGGAAACGCTACTTATGAAGCGATATAAGCCAGTATATTATAATGGAGCAGTGTAAAATAAGGAAAAAGTTGTATCCATAACAATTTGCTCGAATTAAATACTTCAAAATTTGTGCTTCTTGTATATTATGCTGGAGATATATTATGTAAAAGCATATTATCCAGTATTTTATATCTGACAATTATTTGATGCACAATTATTTTTACTGGCTGTATAATCTGCTGCATTTCAAGATTTTTTATTGTTCTATCCTGGAGTTGTTATTTTCATATAATTTTCTTAGAAAGAGTTTTTGATGCTATGTAAATATCATATAATTTTGTTAAAAAGAGTTTTGTAGAGTGCTTGGTGGTGCAATGGTTAAAGGCTAGGTATGAAGCGGGTCCCCACTAATGGGATTATACTGGGTTGTTGTTGTAGTTATTGTTGTTGTTGATGCTATATAAATATCAGAAACATAAAAGAAATATGATAAAAGAACGATCAAACATAAACATAGTACAAGATAAAAAGCACCCAAAACAAAAGAAGAGCCACACAAAACAAAAGAAAACATAAACAAAAAACACAGAAGAAAAACATAAAAAGGGGTTAAACAAACTAAGCATCATCCCCATCATCAAAACAATACTCCTCAATTTCTCGATATATCTGATCATCATCCGAATTAGAGATAATTATAGGACACTCGGGTAAAAGACCACAAAGTCTCTTCAGATCAAACTTCAACTTGTTGAATTGATCACGCAACTGATTTTGTTCAATTATTATTCTATCCATAAGATAAGGAAGACTCTTCAAGCTATATTCCATCTTGGCATGGTCGTCCCTATTGGGATACTTAAAAGAATCAAAATGCTGGACAACCTTGTCGATCAAGGTTGAATAACCTTCAAAACTGCGTTCCACGTTCAGCCTGTTCTGGAATGATTCATCAGCAAAAAACTGAGGTCTGATTCTTTCCCAATCAGCCTTTATTTTCTCCTACTTTTGCATAAGATTATTCATTGGTATGTTACTATTCCAATCAGACTTTAAACTCTCCCACTTCTGCATAAGTTCATCCAATGTAAGCTTGCTGCTTCTGCTAGCATCAGACATGGTTTTTTAAAAAAAGCCAAAAGGCTATTGATGAATATAAATTTGTGAAATATGATAGAAGTCTATGGATGACTATGTAATTTTCAGGTGAACCGATTGTTAATACAACCAAAGTGTACAACTAATCAATTTAATATGTATAAATACAAAGGTAACTTTTCAGGTCTGTTTGCTGTTTTACATTCAGAGAAATATAACTTTTTGCACATTCCAAGAAAAGTAGGTAGTAAAAGACAATTAATAGTCAACAATTTTTATTTAGTAAAAAGATAACTTCACTCTAAAAAGCATACGGTGTCTTTCTTTTTCAAATGATGCGGCATTCACTAAAGCATACATTTACACCACGTGTGCCCCACATATTTACGTCCAATTTCAAAATACACAACCGTTAGGGTTTAATCTGATATTCTCGAACTTTAATTTTTTTAATGTCAAGTTTAATTTCGAGTAAAAAGTGTTGAAGTTTTATGGGTAGAAAGCACTCTCTCAAGCGTGGAAAACCTATTCATCCAATCTCAGCATCATCAGAATTTTCTATTTTTGTTTTGGATGTTGAAAATCATTCTCTTAAAATGGCAGAGTCTTATATGAAAGATGCTCCGGGTGCGCTTGGAGTTGAAGAATCATTTTCAGCAAGTGGAACAAAAGCTGTTAGTTTGGGACGGACGCGTTTGCAAAGGGCTGAGGCACAAAATACCTCTGGATCGGCTTTGAATGCCTCTGGATCAGCTAGTCCCAGAATAACGCATTCTCAAAGTTCTAAGGAATGCAAAATTAGTGGTTCTCAAAGTGCCAAGGAACCAGAAGTTGTTGTTTCTCAAAATAATATAAAGCCTACAAAAAAGAGGAAGGTTTCTGAATCAACTTTTCATCAGAGAAGACATTCCAAATCCTATCCGAAGGTAAATTATATCACACATCATTTATCAATAGATACTTTGTATAATCTATACCCGTGTGATATACTTATATATATGTGTGTGTATTATATTGCAGCTTAGTGCAAGTGATAGACCGAAACTTGGCAGTGACTTCAATTCCGAGATTGGTAGCAATTTGAAAACAAAATTATCAACAACACAACTTGAACTTTTTAAGTCAACTTGTATTGGCTATTTGTTAGATTTGCCTAGTATAAAGCTACAAACACAGTTGATATACTATTTGTTAACCAAGGAGGTTGAAAAAGGTAATGCGAATAAAATGGTATTTCTTGTCAATGGGGTTAAGCTACCTTTTGGTTTGGCTCAGTTTGCTTGTGTGAGTGGATTAAAATGTACCAGTGATGTACAGCTTTCTAGTGAAGCTACGCAAAAGAATAATCGTTCAATTGGAAAGTACTTTGTGGAATACCCTTATGTTTCTAAAAAAACACCTTGTGCATTGTTTTCATACGAAAACATTTGACTCTAATGAAGATTCTATTAAGATGGCAAAGCTATTTGTTATAAACTCGTTCCTCTTTTCTATTAAGAACACAAAACTGGTTGATAGGAAGTACTTAGACTTGGTTGACGAGGGTGATTACCATAGTTATCCATGGGGAATAGATGTATATGAGGAAATCGTGAGAACAATGTCAGGTATTTTAGATAAGCAGTGACAATATTATTGGATTTCGGAATTTCCTTATGCTATTCAGATATTGTTCTATGAATGTTGTGGACATTTGCATAATTCTATCGTTGTTCGCTGTCAAAATACATCTCCGCGAATTCTTAGATGGAAGGTTACACGGCAACTAAAGTTTGAGGAGTTAAATGACAAACTATATGGCTTACCTTCTGAGAAGGTAAATTAATTTCTTTTTGTTTTGTCATGTATTAATAGTTACTTTTGCTATATATAACTTATGTTAATAAAATTTAGTATAATGTATGTTTATGTAATTGAATTTAAGGAATATGTCTCTTGAGAATGAAATAGTGGATAATGTTGATCAGAAACACCGTAGTTCAGATGATAATTTTGTTGATCAGCCACCTAAGACTTCAAAAAGGCCGTGCGAAATGCTGATTAAAATGAATACGAAAAGGCAGCGGAAAGCTTCTAATGTTTTGGAGAAGAAGGAGAAAGATGGTAATAATTTGAAAAAGCAGGGGAAAGCTGCTAATCATCTTGTCTATTGTAGACATGAAACATCAAAAATGCAAAGTATGGGTGCTAATGATTAGGAGAAGCAACTGAAAAAATAAAAAAAATATTCTAAAGTTCCGGCAGCAAATAATGACCTTGTCGATCCTACACCTGAAAAATAAAAAATGAAAAATAAAGCTGCAAATGATTTGGAGAAGAAAGTTTTGGAGAATATTCATGACAAACATCAAAGTATAGGTAAAGCCTCTGTCGACCCACCACCTAAAGATAGTGAATGCTATGTTCAGTTTAAGATTTTGCAAGATGGCCAAGTGTCACGACCCAAATCTACCGTGTCGTTATGGCGCCTATTGTGGAACTAGGAAGGCCGACTCTTTTACCAAAATCAACCCAATATTTTAATTTAAAGATTGCTTCAAGCTATTTAATTAATAAAACTTCATAAGATAAATCTGAAAAACAAAGTGCGGAAAGAAAAGCCCGACATCAGGGTGTCACTAGTCATGAGCATCTACTAAGAACTGTCCAATAATACTAAGGCTAATACAGCCTGGAAAACAGCTAATAACATCTACAGGAAGATAGGAGCAAGAAGAGCAGCGCTGCGATCGCCATGCAACTACCTTGCTAACTCCAACAGGAATCCGGGATGGATGAAATCAACACCCGCTAGCACGTCCAGCAACCACTAGATCTGCACACAAGGTGCAGGGAGTAATGTGAGTACGCCAACTCAGTAAGTAATAAAGTTAAATAAAGACTGAGCAGTAGTGACGAGCAGTAAAACACATAAAGTCCACATCATCGAATCTCAGTAAATACAACATGCTTTCAAATTAGTGTGAGTCAAATCATATCGCTTAAAAATCCAGTTTTCGGTAAAAATCATTTGAAGATACTTTTCAACAGTTTCAACAAAGGCTCAATGCAAAAGAGAGTAAAAGTGATCAAAATCGTAAATAGCCCCTCGGGCAAAACATCGCTCATAAACAGCCCCTCGGACAGAACATCACTCATATACAACCCCTCGGGCAAACCTCACAGTTACTCGTAAACAGCCCCTCGGGCATATCTCATATCACTCACTAAGGGTACCCGCGCTTACTGGGGGTGTGCAGACTCCGGAGGTGCTCCTAGAGCCCAAGCGCTATAACAAGCCACCTCGTGGCATAAATCAATCAGGCCCTCGGCCTCACATAATCATGAATCAGTAACAACCTGCTGCGGCGCGCAGCCCGATCCCATAATATCCTCACAACAACAAGCCCTCGGCCTCACTCAGTCATAAACCTCACAAGCCCCTCGGGCTATTAGTAAAAACAGGGTGCTCATCCCAAAATAACATTTTTTTATGCATCAAAACAGGGTAATAAAGACTGAGTTATGAAATCAGTAAAACATAGCATGACTAAGTATAGATTTTCAATCAAAACGGTGAGAGGATAATAAGAAAAGGCCCCTAAGGGTCCAAACAGCTCTGACACAATACCCAAATATGGCATTCAACCCAGTTTATAGAAATTCTTTCTAAAACACATAGGTATCATATAGTTTTCAGTCAAATACGCAACGTTATAGTTGCTACGGGACGGACCAAGTCACAATCCCCAACAGTGCACGCCCACACGCCCGTCACCTAGCATGTGCGTCACCTTAAAGTAGTAAAACGATGCAAAATCCGGGGTTTCATACCCTTAGGACTAGATTTACAATCAATACTTACCTAAAACCGGTCAAATCCCTACTCTGCGACGCCCTTGCCTCTAAAATAGGCCTCCAAACATCCCGAATCTAACTAAAAACAATACAATGCAATCAATATAGGCCAAGGAGCCAATTCCATACGAAAAACTATCAATTTAGACCAAAATCCCAAAATTCACCCAAACCCGCCCCCCGAGCCCACGTCTCTGAATCCGACAAAAATCACAAAACTAGAAGCCCCTTTCACTCATGAGTCTAACCATTCCAAATTCATCAAAATCCAACATCAAATGGACCCTCAAATTCCCAAATCAAACTCTCCAATTTCCAAGCCCTAACCCCTCATTTCTACCCCTAATTCCTACTAATTACATGATTAATCAATGGAAAATCATCACATATACGAGTTTTAGGGCTCAATCCAATTACCTTGCTGATAAACCCTTGAATTCCTCCTCAAAATCGCTCTCAAAAGCTCCAAGGCCGATTAAAAATGGTGGAAAATAACCCAAATATCGCGAAGTCCACCTTATATACATTCTGCCCAGACCTTCTGCCTCTGCGGTCCACATGTCACTTCTGCGATGCCGCACCTGCGGAAAATCCATCGCAGGTGCGGTTCTCACTTAAATCCCTGAATCCGCTTCTACGGACCAATCCTCGCACTTGCGGCCTCGTAGGTGCACTCCACTCATCACACCTGCGGTTCCTGCCCTCCTCAGCTTTGGCCGCTTCTGCGCGCCCGCACCTGCGGTCCCCACTCCGCAGGTGCGGTTATGACAGCTGAGTGAAAACTTCAGCATTCCTCAAATTCCAACCTTGTTCCGTCAATCTCGCGAAATCAACCCGAGGCCCTCGGGACCTCTACCGAACATACCAACAAGTCACATATCAACATACAAACCTAGTCAAACCTTCGGAGCACTCAAAATAACAGCAAAACACCAAATTACCCTCGGATTCAAGCCTAAAACTTCTAAGCTTCCGAATTCCACAAACGACGCCAAAACCTACTAAATCACCTCCGAATGACTTGAAATTTTGCACACACGTCACAAATGACACTATGAACCTACTCCAACTTTCGGAGTTCCATTCCGACTCCGATATCAAAATTTCCACTGCCGACCGAAAATCGCCAAATTTCAATTTTTGCCAATTCAAGCCTAATTCTACCACTTACCTCTAAATCACATTCCGTACGCGCTCCCATGCCCAAAATCCCCTAACGGAGCTAACCGAACCATCAGAATTCACATCCGAGAGTTTACACATAAGTCAATATCTGGTTGACTTTTTCAACTTGAACTTGAAAATAGGAGACTAAGTGTCTCATTCCACACCGAAGTCACTCCGGACCCGAACCAACCAACACGATACGATGAAATACAGCTGAGGAACGCATAAAGAAGCAGAAATCGGGGAAACGGGGCTATAATTCACGAAACAACCGGCCGGGTCGTTACATCCTCCCCTCTTAAACAAAACGTTCGTCCTGGAACGAGTCTAGAAACATACCTAAAGCCTCAAATAGGTGTGGATATATGCTCTGCATCTCCCGCTCGGTCCCCCAGACAGCCTCCTCCATGGGCCGACCACTCCACTGCACTTTTGCTGAAGTTATATCCTTTGATCTCAACTTTCGGACCAACCGCTCTACAATAGCCTTTGGCTCCACATCATAAGTCAAATCACCATCTAACTGAACCGTGCTGAAATCCAAAACATGAGACGGATCACCGATATACTTTCGGAGCATAGAAACATGAAATACCGGATGCACGCCCGACAAGCTAGGTGGCAAGGCAAGCTCATAAGCCACCTCCCCAATCCTCCGAAGCACCTCAAAAGGCCCGATGAATCGAGGGCTCAACTTGCCCTTCTTCCCAAATCTCATAACACCCTTGTCCAAGGCATCCTGCACCAAGTCTATACCCAAAAGCCTAGCCTCGCCCGGCTCAAACCAACCTACCAGAGATCTACACCGTCTCCCATATAAAGCCTCATATGGACCCATCCGAATACTCGACTGATAACTGTTGTTACATGCAAAATCCGCGAGTGGCAGAAACTGGTCCCATGAACCCCCAAAATCAATGACACAAGTGCGTAACATGTCCTCCAATATCTTAATAGTGCGCTCGGACTGCATGTCTGTCTAAGAGTGAAAAGTTGTTCTCAACTCAAACTGGGTACCCAACTCTCGCTGCACGGCCCTCTAAAACTGCAATGTAAACTGAGTACCTCTATCTAAAATGATGGAAGCCGGGACACCATGCAGGCGAACAATCTCTCGGATATAAATCTCAGCTAACCGCTCTGAAGAATAGGTAGTACACACAGGAATGAAGTGCGTGGACTTGGTCATCCGATCCACAATCACACAAATAGCATCGAACTTCCTCAAGGTCCACGGGAGTCCAACTACGAAATCCATGGTAATCCGCTCCCACTTCCACTCTGGAATATCTATATGCTGAAGCAAGCCACCCGGTCTCTGATGCTCATATTTCACCTGCTGACAATTGAGGCACCAAGCCATAAACCCCACTTTATCTTTCTTCATTCTCCTCCACCAAGAGTGCTGTCTCAAATCCTGGTACATCTTCGCAGCACCAGGATGGATGGAATACCGCGAGCTTGGGCCTCCTCCAGAATGAACTCCCGAAGCCCATCCACATTGGGCACACAAATTCGGCCCTGCATCCTCAATGCTCCATCATCACCAATAGTCACATCTCTGGCATCGCCGTGCTGAACTTTGTCCTTGAGGACAAGCAAATGAGAATCATCATATTGGCGTTCTCTGATACGATCAAACAAGGAAGACCGAGAAACCATACAAGCTAGGATGGCGCCTATCGTGGAACTAGGCAAGCCGACTCTTTTACCAAAATCAACTCGATATTTCAATTTAAAGATTACTTCAAGCTATTTAATTAATAAAACTTCATAAGATAAATCTGAATAACAAAGTCCGGAAAGAAAAGCCCGACATCGGGGTGTCACTAGTCGTGAGCATCTACTAAGAACTGTCCAATAATACTAAGGCTAATACATACTGGAAAACAGCTAATAACATCTATAGGAAGATAGGAGGGAGAAGAGCAGGTTGCGATCGCCATCAGCTACCTTGCTAACTCCAACAGGAATCCGCAATGGATGAAATCAACACACGCTAGCACGTCCAGCAACCCCTGGAACTGCACACAAGGTGCAGGGAGTAATGTGAGTATGCCAACTCAGTAAATAATAAAGGTAAATTACGACTGAGCAGTAGTGACGAGCAGTAAAACACATAAAATCCACATCATGGAATCTCAGTAAATACAACATGCTTTCAAATCAGTGTGAGTCAAATCATCTCATTTGAAAATCCAATTTTTGGTAAAATCATTCGAAGATATTTTTCAACAGTTTCAACAAAGGCTCAATGCAAAAGAGAGTCAAAGTGATAAATATCGTAAACAGCCCCTCGGGCAAAACATTGCTCATAAACAGCCCCTCGGGCAGAACATCACTCATATACAGCCCTCGGGCAAACCCTACAGTCACTCGTAAACAGCCCCTCGGGCATATCGCATATCACTCACTCAGGGTATCCACACTCACTAGGAGTGTGCAGACTCCAAAGGGGATCCTACAGCCCAAGCGCTATAACAAGCCACCTCGTGGCATAAATCAATCAGGCCCTCGGCCTCACATAATCATGAATCAGTAACAACCTGCTGCGGCGCGCAATCCGAACCCATAATATCCTCACAACAACAGGCCATCGGCCTCACTCAGTCATAAACCTCTCAAACCACTCGGGCTATCAGTAAAAATAGGGTTCTCAGCCCAAAATAACATTTTTTTATGCATCAAAATGGGGTAATAAAGACTGAGTTATGAAATCAGTAAAACGACTGAGTATAGATTTTCAATCAAAACAGTGAGAGGATAATAAGAAAAGGCCCCTAAGGGTCCAAACAGCTCTTACACAATGCCCAAATATGGTATTCAGCCCAATGCTCCACTCATCGAACCTGCGGTTCCTGCCCTCCTCCGCTTTGGCCGCTTCTGCAGTCCCGCACCTGCGGTCCCCACTCCGCAGGTGCGGTATGACAGCTGAGTGAAAACTTCAGCATTCCTCAAATTCTAACCTTCTTCTGTCAACCTCCCGAAATCAACCCGAGGCCCTTGGGACTTCTACCGAACATACCAACAAGTAATATATCAACATACAAACCTAGTCGAACCTTCGAAACACTCAAAACAACATCAAAACACCATACCCTCAGATTCAAGCCTAAAACTTCTAAACTTCCGAATTCCGCAAACGATGCCAAATCCTACTAAATCACCTCCGAATGACTTGAAATTTGCACACACGTCACAAATGACGCTACGAACCTACTCCAACTTCCGGAGTTCCGTTCCGACCCCGATATCAAAATTTCCACTGCCGCCGAAAATCTCCAAATTTCTATTTTCACCAATTCAAGCCTAATTCTACCACTGACCTCTAAATCACATTCCGGACGCGATCCCAAGTCCAAAATCACCTAACGGAGCTAACCGGACCATCAGAATTCACATCCAAGATCGTTTACATATAAGTCAACATCCGGTTGACTTTTCCAACTTGAACTTATAAATAGGAGACTAAGTGTCTTATTCAACACCGAAGCCACTTTGGACCCGAACCAACCAACACGATACGATGAAATACAACTGAGAAACACATAAATAAGCATAAATAGGGGAAATGGGACTATAATTCACGAAACGACCGGCCAAGTCGTTATACCAAGTTGAATTGAAGAAAGAAGTATCATTATTAAAGAAGGAATACAAGGATGAACTGGTGGTTTTAAAAAATTATCTTGCCGAGAAATTTGTTGAGGTGTTCGATGCAATTGATTCAATGAAGAAGAGCACGTTAAAGGTATAGTAGTACTTATTGTCTGTATTGTTTTCTGTTTTTTGGTAGTTTTAAAGCTAATATCATTTTATTTAAACTTTTTGATGTAGCATCAACACAACAGAGATGTGAAAAAAGATGTAGAAGGTGATGGTGATAGGAACCAGGATGCAGTCAATAAAAACAAAGAAGGTATACTAGTATACTGTATATTATACAGGATGTGTGATGCCCAAAGGATTGTTGTCCAGTTTAATATACCGGGTCAGTATAATTTAGACGATGAGTATAAAATATACTATTTTTAATGCTTAAATTTTTGGCTCTGCAGCGGATTCACATGATATCAAAGAACATGATGTCAATAATGAACATGGAAAATTAGAAGATTTTAATTTAGAAGCGATAAAGGAAGGGACTTTTGGTATTGAAACGTAAAGTTGTATATTCAATTTTTTTTTTAATATATTTTCTGACATACTAATGTATATTTTATGTAGCATCTGGTTTTGTTGATGTTGGAATTCCGGATGAAGATAAATGGTTAAAAATGTGTGATTCAGAGGCTCATAAATTAACAGCTGAGCTTGGTAAAAAAAAACAACAAATGAAGATATTTTATCTGGTCAGATGAGTAAATAGTCATGCGATGAAGATGTTCCAGATGTAGAGGTTTATAAAAAATCATCAACCGAGATGATTCCAGATTATGAGGTTGAGATGACTGACTCTCAGATTGAGTGTCAGATTCATAATTTAACTTAATTGAGTGTCAGAATCATAATTTAACTTTTGAGGTTGTTAATCAGTCCATAGGTATTGCTCCTGTAATGTCAGATATTCCAAAATGCTCTACACCTGAAGATGCTGCAACTTCTTCCTTGCCTATTCAGTCAAGTTGTGAAGGTATCCAAGCTTATGAGGTTTTCGACGTCTCTAGTCAAGAAGATGCAACAAGAATAAGAAAACGTGTTGTACCTCGTGTGGGCCGGCTATTTTAAGGCCCTTTCAAAAGTGGGGCCGAGCCATCCCCACCCATCAAATTCCATGACCTATGAGGCATGATTTGGGTTGGGCTAGACTAGCCCATTTTGACTGTTCTACTAATAAGTCTATTTTTAAAAAACAGGAACAAATTTATCAAAATAATCTATACAATTACCATAACAAAATAATAAATTTGATAATTAATTTAAAGATAATAAACCAAGTGAGCAACACGATTTTGTAGAATTTTTGTTATTTTTTGGAAGTGGGATACACATTAGTATGTCGTCACTAGATACATCAATGGAAATGTTTGTTATATATTAGATTGTTATATAAAATATTGAATGTTATTTAATGAATATTAAATTTAGAAGGTCATAAAAGGAAAAAATGAAATGTATTAAATGTTTGAATATATCTTATGCATATTAGTTAATTAACTTAATTCATTATCATATCATTAAAAGTTTTTTTACTTTAATTTATTGAACTAATGACATTTTTTCTGACAGTTAACAATTGAGTTTGAAAATCAAAATGATTTACCTAACTCATTGTTTACACTAAATTAATAATATTAATATTTTTCCGTATAGATCCTTGTAGTCTATATCCATCCAACACCATCAGGCGTTTATGTCGTTAGTTTGTAGCAACCTCTTAGTTGAACTCATAGTTAGAACATTCATGCATTTTCCATTTTTTTTATAATTTTCACACTTTACTTTATACAAAACGTTTGCACAAACAAATGCATTATGTCACCAAAAAAATAACAAAATCATTTTCGGGATCATCCGGATAAACAAGCGTGCACACACATACACTCCCTGTCTCTCGGAAAAAAGTTAACTTCTTATAATTTTGATAACTTGCATATTACAAGATTCTAAGGTAAATTGATGTAATTAATATTCGCTACGGATAAATTTTTATTTCAATAGTCTCCTTGTAATTGTTGAAACCGTATGTTTTACTCCCCTAACTAATCACGTACATACTTTTTTCCCCCTCTTAAAAAAGTTTGTTTCAAAATTTTGAAATACCCTCCATTCGCACGTGTAGAAACTCCCTATGTTAAGATGCTTATAAACAACAAACAAGCATCTTGTTTAAAATGAAGTAGTACCCGTGAAGGTTTATTAGGTGATTTATTTCTATTGATTGGTAAATTCTCTAACGTAATTGTATAATTGTTAATGTGTTTTAAAATAATACAGCTAATTCAATTTGTTCCACAGTATTTTGTCCGCGTCAGTAGCCTAATCATGTTTCATGTCTAGTTCGATAACTTTTACAAAGCTAAAACTAGGTTGACATGCTTAATTTCAGTTTGTATTAGTGGAATGATTATTTTTAAACTTGTATTATTCGAATTCCTCGTACATAATAGTATATTGTAACTAAAACGGACCCAATTCTTCAATGAAATTAAGCTCTTTTCTTTCTTTTTCCTAAATTTAATTTAATTTCTTCTCTTTGAAACACAAGGGCCGTAAATAAAGGTCCAATAAACGTTTCTTTCTCAAATAGCTTCAATAAAATTAGCTCTTGACTGACCTCGTTTGTTTGCACTTAATGGAGGTCTGAATCTTAATCATTCAGATTTCAAATATTAAGTGCGTTTGTTTTTAAAGTTTGAATCTTAATTATTCAGATATTAATCATTAAGTGTGTTTGTTTTTTTTACTTCACGACCATTTAATGGGTCTGAATGGGTCTGTATGATTAAGATCTATAACAGAGACTTCATTTCATTAAGATGCTATCACATATTCATTATTAACTGTCGCCACCGCCTACCATTATCAACCACCACCATGCACCACCACCACCACCACCATCACCACCCCCCACCACAACCACCTCCATCACCACCACGCCACCATCATCCTCAATCATAGCCTCCATTATCGACCATCTCCACCTACTATCCCCACCACTCCGACCACCATCATTCTCACCCACAATCAATACTCATCCGCCTCAACTACCACAACTGACCACCCCATCACCATCAATAACCACAGCCGACACTACCCATCATTATAATCTACCACCGACCACCCACCACCTTCCTCAATCACAACAACTACCACCACCTGACATTATTAACTATCACCACCCACCACCACCATCTTCAATCATAATCGCCCCCACTACCAATCACTGCTAGCTACTAGCATGAACTACCATTATCAACAAAAACTACCAACAACCACCGCCTCTAGTCGGCATTCACCCGTTAGCCATCACCGCCAACAACTATCATATTTTAAAAAAAAAACTGTACATTTTATTGATAGAATATTAGATTAGTTAGTATTTCATTTGAATTTTATGTTTATTAATTTTCAAATAAAAATAAATTTTATACATTCAGATGTTAAAAATCAAACAGCCTTAATTATTTCTATTCAGATCTTAATACATATCTTAGTATAAAAAAATAAAAAAAAAAGAGTTCTTTCTTGCGTCAGCCACGCATGCGTCTCCGTCCACTTGTTTTATTTTCAACCTTTTTCACTTTTTCATTCTTTTTTCACCTTTCCCTTCAAATGAACTGAAGACAGTTTGCTGGGGTTACTTCAGTCATTACACAAGGGAAAAGTCAGGTCTCTGATAGCCAGCCTGGAATTTGAGAAGCATCCCACGAATTCAAAAGTAGCCTAGAGTTCAGTAAAAATCTTGTCTTCATTTCTAAGCTCAAGCATTTTATCTTCACAATTATTTTACACATTAAGAATTGTTTGGTTCACACATTCGATAAGTAATCAAGAATGAATTACAGTCAAACCTCTCTATAACAGCCTCGTTTGTTCCGAATACTTTTGGATGTTATAGCGAAGTGCTGTTGTTTGGCTCAAAAGTTAACGATATACTTTGTAAGCGATAAAACAATCAAAAAATAGAGAAGGGGTAAATCGTAATCAAATATAATAAACCTAAAGATGCAAAGATGATAATATTGTTGTAGATTTAGTGTTGCAAAGATGATAATGTATGTTCATAAGATATTTTCGTCAGAAGTAGAGATATAGAGAGAGAAAGACAGAAAAGGAGAGAGTTATATTAGATCAGCTGCCTGCCTTTGCAATGTGGAGGTCCCCTTTATATAATAGGAGACCTTCCTCGAACGAATCAAAAAGTTACAGAGATAGGTAACGTCTCCCTAGTGTAGACGCTGAGTTCTAAACGACGTCGCTTTGGTCCTCACGGCCGAGTCGTACCCGCTATGTTTAGTCGGCGTACACTCATTGGGCGTACCTACTGGCATAGAGATACTGAGGGTCAAATTTGACCCTATACAGTTAGTCCCTCCGCTCGTTGGAGACGCGTTTGGTGGGCGTCTTCGGCAGGCGGAAATGCGAACCTCGTCTTGGGAGAATTTGACCTCGACCGGGGGCGGCAATATGAATGAAGTGAAACATTTGACACTGTCGAGCCGCTGACGCGTGGCTTCCTTTTTGGAATGATGTCATCGCCTGTATGCATCATCATTATGTTTGCCCCCGAGGCGGTTCAGAGGATGAAGTGACGTTTTGGTTCCCGGCGCACGTTTTGAATCATGACTCTTCGATTTCTGTGCAATTTATCCTTATAAGTATGAGAAAGGTTTGATCTGATTCCACTTTCAAGCCTCTGAAAAGTGTTTTCTGATACATCCCTTTGCCTTTCTTTCCTGTAACTGTTATTTCGTGAAGGACTTTCCCACATCTGTTGAAATCACACTTTCTTTTGTCAGTGCTTCGTTTCTCAAGTAGTATTATCATGGAAAGACGCGGAAAAAATAATAAAAAGGCCAAGGATAATGTCCCGTCCAGGGTTCCGCCATCTTCTGGTGGTGAAGGGGAAAAGGCAGAGAAGGCCCTTGTTCCTCTCAGCGTAGACAACGTCCTTCCGAAGGAGATGCACGTTCGCAGGGATTTTCCGACTAAAAGCCCTGATCTTCCCTGGGAGCACAGCGTTTTGCTTCAATCCCATTTAGACGAGTTGCGAGAGACGCACTGTATTCCGGACCATGTGGACATGGTTCCGGTCGGAACGGATTATGCCAATGTGCACCGGCCTGGATATTGTGCCTTCTACGAGTACCCGTTCTTGATCGGTTACGGCCTTCCAGTCTATACTCTGGTGGAGGAGTTTTGCCGTTTTTACAATGTGTGCCCGGCCCAGCTCACTCCTTATACTTTGAAGGTGTGCCGTATCATGACCACCTATGCGGCCAGGGCTGGGTGCAGCGTCTCAGTCCATCACCTCTTGCAGTTGTTCAGCTCTGGCTACCTGAGGGGTACCATGCTGCAGTTGAAAGGTCGTGGCGCAAAGGGCTTGGTTGTTCAAGCCGATGACAAGCCCAACCGCCATTTTTGGCGTAAATATTTCTACATCAGGACGGAGCACCTGGTGTCGAATCCTGAGGGTTTCCCGGAAAAATGGAACCCCGAACGTGAGTGTTTCTATTTGTAAATTTTAGTGCCGCTTGCGCTTTTGACTATACGGCCATTGTGACCTTTGTTTTTCTTTCCTCTCTTTTTTATTCGCAGCGAGGGCCTCTCCACCCCAGCTCGTTGATGACATTAAACCGTGGGTGGGAAGAATAATACCCTATGCGGAGGAGTGCCGCACCTGGGCTGCCTTTCTCCGACAGTACGGCCCGTCAGGTAAAAATTTTTTTTTGGCTACTGTTTGGGGATTCCTTACGTATTCGTTACCTGACTTGTTCATTTTTGGCAGGTCGGAGCGCCTCTAAGAAGAAGAAAAAGAGAGTCGTCACCTTACCTGGGGCGGGGGCCAATTCTGAAGGTGGGTTCATACCCTGCGGTTCGCCCAGTGATGATGCCACGGAGGTTCCTCAACCGCTGCCTGTGGCGACGTCCGCGAGGGGAGCGACTCCTTCGAAGCCATCCCCTCGGGCTGTGGAGGGGTCCTCCGACAGTGGGGAGACGCCGGAAAGAAAGAGACGTCGGTTGATAACCGGCAAGGGGGTAGCCACGGTAGATGAGGGGGCGAGTGAGGCTCGTCGGGAGTCACGGCCTGTTCTTATGGCGGATGCCATCCGTTCTGGGAGGTTGGCTCTCCAAAGGGGGGTTGTTCCTGACGCCAGGCCAACACGCATTCCGAAAGTCGGCTCGTCGGCTGCCGTCGGAGAGGCGGATGGTGGTGCCGAGAGGATGGGCCCTGAGGTCGCCCGGGCAGATGCAGAAGCGTCAACGTGGGGTCCGGCCCGTGTTGGGATGACGGTAGGTAGATCCAACCGTCAAATTCTGATCCCGGGGGGGTATAACCTGTTGCAACACAGCGAGCAGGCCGCGGCAGATATGACCCTACTTTGTGCGGCCGCTGAGCGTGAAACGTTACAAGGGGTTAGCGACGGGGAACTATCTCGGAGTGTTGCCGGTGCGGCCTTACAGGTACTTTTCGATTCTCTTCATGTATCGTAAAATAAATTTTGATACATGCTGACTTGCTCTTCCATTTTTTCTCTTTTTTTTTAGACTGTCATTCTGGAGATAGAGAGGGGGCGGCGAGCGAAAAGGAAGGCGGCCACCTTCATCAAGGTGGTGACGAAGTACCGGCGGTGCCGAGTCAAGCATCAACCGCTGGCGGACCTACTCAAGCAAGACCCGGAATTTCGGGTTTTTCGCAAGGGTTTGGAGGAGTCGGAGGCCCAGCTGAGAAGGAGGGTGGTCGAGTTAGAGCAGATTGATGAGCAGCTGATGGCCGCCCTGGCCCGGAATATTGAGCTGGAGACTCTTCTCCAGTCTAAAGAAGAAGAGTTGGAGGTGGGCCGGGGGGTAGCGGCGGAAGTCGCTGATTTGCGGGTTAAGGTTGCTGCTCTGACCTCCGAACTTGGTGCCAAGGCGGCTGAGATTGAAGTCCTCAAGCGGACTGCTGCGTCAAGGCCCAATGGGGATGCGCATCGTGAGGCGCATGATATGTGGGTATACGCCGAGGCCAGATTGGTCATCTTCGAGGAGCTCTTAGCTGCGGGTCGAGCTACTGAGGCAGAGGTTCAAGAGCAATGGCGCATAGTCCGTGTCGCTCGTGAAGCTTGTGGGTATAGTTCCGATTCCCCAGACCGGGCGGGCTACAACTCCGAAGATGTCAACCGACTAGAATCGGGCTCTTGGATCTCTGCGCCCTATCAGGCAGAGGACGGCGGCGGACGAGATGGCGATCCGTCGGAAGGCGTTGATCGGGATGGCGAGGCCCCTTAGGGCTTGTATTTATATTGTTTTGCTGTACTTGGAAATGTAAATGGGTCCTTTTTTGTACATGCATTTTTGGATGATAATGGAAGTTATACTTTTGCTGTTTTTTTTCTCTGTATCTTTTATTTTCGGCCTTAGCTTTGTTGATGGTTTTAGCCGTGTGCGTAACTTCGTCTATCGTAGAGTCGTTTACTCACCTTAGTCGGATCTAGGTCGACTGTTGGCGGCGATGGCCTTAGCCATAACGTAATTGATGGCCTTAGCCATGCGGGCGACTTCGACTGTCGTCGGGTCGTTTACTCACCTTAGTCGAATTTACGTCGACTGTTGGCGGCGATGGCCTTAGCCATAATATAATTGATGGCCTTAGCCATGTGGGCGACTTCGACTGTCGTCGAGTCATTTACTCACCTTAGTCGAATCTACGTCGACTGTTGGCGGCGATGGCCTTAGCCATAATATAATTGATGGCCTTAGCCATGTGGGCGACTTCGACTGTCGTCGAGTCGTTTACTCACCTTAGTCGAATCTACGTCGACTGTTGGGGGCGATGGCCTTAGCTTTTCATTCATTGGAGACGTAAATGGCCGTAGCCTTTCATACATTGGAGATGTAAATGGCCGTAGCCTTTCATACATTGGAGGTGTAAATGGCCGTAGCCTTTCATACATTGGAGATGGCCGTAGCCTTTCATACATTGGAGATCAAGCTAGTCCAGTCCCTTTATCATGTCGGCCTGGAGGTCGTAGGGAGAGGTTGATATGATAAACTTGTTTCTCAAATATCTCCAGGTGTCCCCTCTGTCGCCTCATGAAAAACCTCCCCGAGAAAACCCAATTGGGACAAAACAAGGGTAAGGGAAAAAGAGTACGACTCGGGAGACACCTTTCAGAAGTGGAAATACTTGAGGTGAGTAACGTTCCAGTTGTTTTGGAGCGTTTTCCCTTCCATTGTTTCCAACTGGAATGCGCCTTTGCTGGCTGCTGCTGTGATTTTGTATGGTCCTTCCCAGTTGGTGCCCAGCTTCCCTTCACTCGGGTCTTTGGATGCCAATGTCTTGGCTTTAAGGACATAGTCTCCCACTTTGAGTGGTCTTATTTTGGCCCTCTTGTTATAGTATCTTTCGACTTGTTGCTTTTGGGCTACCATTCTGATATGGGCCATTTCTTTTCTTTCCTCAGCCTCGTCGAGGTCTTGGAGCCTGTTTGTGTCGTTTTCTGTTCCACTGGTGTGCGAATATCTTACGCTTGGTTCGCCGACTTCGATGGGTATGACCGCATCGGTTCCGTAGACTAGCGAGTACGGTGTTTCCCCCGTGCTGGATTTGGGTGTGGTCCTGTGTGCCCATAACACTTCGGGTAGCAGCTCGGGCCATAACCCTTTAGCGTCCTCGAGTTTCTTCTTTAGTATGTTTAATATTGTTTTGTTGGAGGATTCCGCTTGGCCGTTGGCGGCAGGGTGATATGGCGTGGAAAGTATCCTCTTGATGCGCCATTTCTCGAGGAATTCGGTCGTTTTTTGGCCGATGAACTGTCGTCCGTTGTCACAACTGATTTCTTTGGGGATGCCGAAGCGGCATATAATATTTTTCCAAATGAAGGCGATCACTTCCTGTTCGCGTATTTGGGCGTACGCTCCTGCTTCCACCCACTTAGAAAAATAGTCAGTTAAAACTAATAGAAATCGTACCTTCCCTCGCCCTGCTGGTAGGGGACCGACTATGTCCATTCCCCATTTGATGAAGGGCCATGGGGAAGTGACAGAGTGGAGTGGTTCTCCTGGTTGGTGTATCATGGGGGCATACTTTTGGCATTGTTCGCATCGGCGGACATATTCCGCTGCGTCTTTCTTCATGGTGGGCCAATAATAGCCGGCCCGTATCAGGCAGCGCACGAGGGCGAGGTTGCCTATATGGGCACCGCAATGTCCTTCATGTACCTCTTCGAGCACTGGTCGCGTCTGTTGCGGCCCTAGACACTTGGCTAGGGGTCCGCCAAACGTCCTTTTATAGAGCTCACGGTTTATTAGGCAATAACGGGCGGCCTGTACGCGGAGCTTCTTGGCTTCTTTTTTGTCGAGTGGGAGTGTTCCATCCTGCAGGTAGGATACAAATTGGTTGCGCCAGTCCCAAGTCAAATTTAAAGAGAGTACCTCAGTGTGATCTATGGCTGAATGGAGGAGGGTGACCACGCTTTCTTTGTTGAAGTTTTAAGTGGCTGCGGCTAATTTTGCTAAGCCGTCTGCCTCTACGTTCTGTGCTCTCGGAACTTGTTCGAAGCGGCACTCGTCGAACTTGGTCATTAGCCTGTGGACTTCTGACTGGTATTTTTGCAACCTCTGCTCCTTGATTTGGTAAGTCCCAGTGACCTGGTTCACCACGAGCTGAGAGTCGCAATATAGAACGAGTCGTCGAGCTCCATACTTGATGGCTAGTTTCAAACCTGCAATAACAGCCTCGTACTCGGCTTCGTTGTTAGTCATCTCGGGGCATCGTATGGATTGGCAAATTGTTTCGCCCGTGGGGACCTCGAGAACGAGTCCCAGTCCCGATCCCGAGGCGTTAGCGGCGCCATCAGTGTAAAGAGTCCATAGGTCGGCATCGGAGGGGGCAGGGCGTGCCTCCAATTCCGCTTCTGGTAAGATCTCTGCGCTGAAGTCAGCCACGAAGTCGGCAAGTACTTGCGACTTGATGGCGCTCCTTGGGTGATATGAGATATCGTGCTCAGTGAGCTCTATGGCCCATCGGGCGAGTCTGCCTGATAACTCAGGTTTGTGTAGGATTACTTCTCAAGGGGAAGGTCGTCACTACCTTTATGGGGTGGCATTGGAAATAGGGTCGGAGCTTCCGTGAAGCTACGACCAATGCCAAAGCTAATTTTTCAAGATGTGGATACTGTGTTTCGGCGTCCACTAAGGTTTTGCTAATATAGTAAATAGGAGATTGTGTACCTTCACTTTCGCGGACTAGGACTGCGCTGACGGCAACCTCGGACACGGCCAAATACACCAGCAGTGGTTCACCTGGGTCTGCTTTGGCTAGCAGTGGCGGTGAAGACAGGTACGCCTTTAATTTCTTTAGGGCCTCGATGCATTCCTCGTTCCATTGTAGCCCATTGTCCTTTAGTAGCACACTGAAAAACTTGTGGCATCTGTCGGAGGACCGTGAGATGAACCTAGACAAGGCGGCTATTCGCCCGGTCAGTTTTTGCACTTGCTTTTTGCTGTTCAGTATCTCTGGTATTGCGTCTATCGCCTTGATTTGATTTGGATTGACTTCGATACCTCGTTGTGATACGAGAAACCCTAAGAAGTTTCCTGATGCCACGCCGAAGGCGCATTTCTCGAGGTTCAGTTTCATCCCGTATTTTCTCAATATTTTGAAGGCTTCTTTCAGATGGTCGAGGTGGTCCTCTTTTCTTGTCGACTTTACCAGCATGTCATCGATATAGACTTCCATAGTCTTACCGAGCTGCTCTTTGAATATTTTGGTTACTAGTCTCTGGTATGTAGCCCCCGCATTTTTGAGCCCGAAGGGCATTACTTTGTAGCAGTAAGTCCCTTGGTGGGTGATGAAAGTTGTCTTCTCTTGGTCCTCCTCGGCCATCATAATTTGATTGTAGCCGGAGTAGGCGTCTAGGAAGCTCAGTAGTTCATGTCCTGCAGTGGCGTCGATCAGTTGGTCGATGTGGGGTAGTGGGAATGAATCTTTTGGGCATGCCTTGTTCAGATCGGTGAAATCTACGCACATTCTCCACTTCCCGTTCTTCTTTTTTACCATGACAACGTTGGCGACCCACTCGGGGTACTTTGATTCCCTGATGGAGCCGTTGGCCAGTAGCTCATCTACTTCTTTACCGACCGCTTCATTGATAGCGGTGTTGAATTTTCTCCTCATCTGTCGCACGGGCGGATGTAATGGATCGACATTCAGCTTGTGGGTGGCGATGTCTCGCGGGATTCCCGGCATATGTGAATGGGAAAAGGCGAACAAATCTGCATGGTTAGTTAAGAATTCACAATACTTACTTGGGTTGGCGAGACTTTGCCCGATATAGGCTTTCTTCGTAGGATCGATTTTGTCCAATTGGACTGGGTCGAGGTCTTCGACCGTTGCTTTATAGGCTTCCATGATGTCGGGGTCTTTGATCACGTCCGTTATCGGGTTGACCTGAGTTCCCGACACGGCTAATTGCTATGCCTCCGCGCTCGCCCCCTTTAGCTGTTGGGTGTGGGCGCAGTCTTGGGCTATTTTGTAGCATTCTTGGGCGGTGCGTGGCTCGCCTCGAATGCTGAATACTCCCCATGGGGTAGGAAATTTGATCACTTGGTAGTGGCTTGAAGGGACCGCTCGCATGGCGTGTATCCATGGGCGTCCTATGATGACGTTGTACGCCGTTTCTTGGTTCATCACGTGGAAAGTTGTTTCCAGCGTGACTCCTCCTGCTAAGACGGGCAGTGCTATTTCTCCGGACGTCCGTTCCACTGCATTGTTAAAACCGGTTAGTGTTATGCAGCGCGGTATTACCTTATCCTCGAGTCCCATTTGTATCAGGACCCTTGGGTGGATAATACAGGCGCCGCTTCCGTCATCGATCATGACTCTTTTAACATCTGTATCAGCGATACGTAAAGTGATAACTAAAGCATCATAATGAGGGAAAGACAAACCGTCGGCATCAGACTTATCGAAGGTGATACTATCTTCGAAATCCTCATACCGTTCATGGGCGATGGTCCGCTTTAGTCTGTGTGTGGTGGCGAGTTTGACGTGATTGATCGCTGCCTCGTCGCCGCCTCCGACGATCATGTTTATCATGCTCGCTGGGGAAGGCGGCTTTGGCGGTCCGTGGGACTGTTCCCGTCCGCGTGCAAAGTTTATTTTTCCTTTGTCACTGAGTAGCTCCCTTAGGTATCCCTAGTTCAACATCCTGACCACTTCTCGCCGTAGGCCGATGCAGTCTTCGGTTTTGTGTCCTCGTTCCTGATGGAACTCACAAAGGGCGTTTGATTTCCTTGTGGCAGGGTCTGATTTCATCTTTTCCGGCCAGTGCACCTTGGTTCCTAGCTCTCCAGTGCGTACACTATCTCTGAAGGAGACACATAAAAGTTATGGGCGGTTAATAAAGGGGGCGTACCTCTTTCGTTTCGCAATGGGGCGACGTGTCGCTGTAGTGCGTCTGTATGCCTTAGTGGAGGATGGGAGGATCTGGTGTACGGCTGGTGTCGATCTCTGTTGGAACGAGGGAGTTGTTCTCGTCGTCCTTCGTTCCGTCGATCTCTCCTTGTTTCCGAGTGTATCGCTGTTAACCGTTGGGTCGGCCTATTTAGATCATCCTCGTCCGCTCGTACCTCGGCGCAATAAGCGTTATGGATTTCTTCACATGTGGTAGGGGGATATTTCATGAGGCAGCTCAGCAGTTTCTTGGTTGCCCTCGAACCATTTCTGCTTAGCCCGTTCTGGAAAGCGGCGACTGCCATACCTTCCGATACGTTTGGTAGGCTCATTCTTACCCTGTTAAACCTTGCCAGGAAGTCCCTGAGTCCCTCTCCTGCGTTTTTCCTGATGGCGAAGATGTCGTTGACCCTGGCTTCTGCTTTCTTCGCGCCTGCATGGGCTGTGACGAATTTATCTGCCATTTTCTCGAACGTTGATATTGCTTTAGCCGGTAGCTGAGAGTACCATGTTAAGGCCCCTCCTGTCAACGTCTCGCCAAACTTCTTCAGCAGTACCGACGGTACCTGTTCTTTCGATAGGTCGTTGCCCTTCACAGCGGTGACGTAGTGGATCAGATGATCCTCGGGATCTGTGGTTCCGTCATATACCCTCAAGTATGGTGGCATTTTGAAGGTTTTTGGGGTGGAGTGAGGAGCAGCTTCTTCGGTGTATGGTTGTTCGACGAACCTTCCTACGTCGCGTTTTGGTAGCAACTTGGGAGCACCGGGGATCTTGTCGACCCTCTCCTGATGTTCCTTCATCTGACCGCGGAGCGCCTCATTTTCATTTTCTATTTCTTCCATCTTCTTTAAGATGGCTATTAGCGTGCCATCGTTGGTTTATGTCTCGATGGGTGCGTTATTTACCAGTGTAATTTCTGGTTCACCCACTGCCGCAATGGTACCTACCGTTGGTGTACATCCGACGTTATTTTGCGGTGGCCTTTCAACCAAGCCACTTAGAGCGCTTGTTAGCCATCTTTCCAGCAGCTCTTTGACCGCTGAGGGTGCTTTCGTGGTTGTAGATGCGGAAGCTTCTTTGTGCAAGATCGTCAGACCTTCGGATGGGGAAGGTGAGATCTCCGCACCTGGTGTGATGCTTGGGGTTTCATTCAAGATGCCATCGTCACAGGCCTCGTTGAGAGGGCCTAGGAGATTGGTAGTGACACCCAATATGGCTTTCGATCTTGTGTTGTTTTCGGCCATTTCCTGTTTTTGAGTGGTGTAGAGAGTGGTGGTTGGTTGATCTCTAGGTGGATACTATGGTTTTGATTCTCGAAATCCCCACAGACGGCGCCAAATTGTTTGGCTCAAAAGTTAACGATATACTTTGTAAGCGATAAAACAATAAAAAAATAGAGAAGGGGTAAATCGTAATCAAATATAATAAACCTAGAGATGCAAAGATGATAATATTGTTGTAGATCTAGTGTTGCAAAGATGATAATGTATGTTCATAAGATATTTTCGTCAGAAGTAGAGATATAGAGAGAGAAAGACAGAAAAGGAGAGAGTTATATTAGATCAGCTGCCTGCCTTTACAATGTGGAGGTCCCCTTTATATAATCGGAGACCTTCCTCGAACGAATCAAAAAGTTACAGAGATAGGTAACGTCTCCCTAGTGTAGACGCTGAGTTCTAAACGACGTCACTTTGGTCCTCACGGCCGAGTCGTACCCGCTACGTTTAGTCGGCGTACACTCATTGGGCGTACCTACTGGCGTAGAGATACTGAGGGTCAAATTTGACCCTATACAGCTGTTATAGAGAAAATATATTATAACATAACATAAAAATTGATTCTGAAAAAGCTTGACTTTATAGTGAAGTGTTGTTATATGGAGATGCTGTTATAGAGAGGTCTGACTGTATTATGTAATTGATAATTTTATAAAATTATTATATCATAAATAATAATACATGAAATTAATAGGAATTGTTTACTCTAAAGACACTTATACTTTTATTTTCACACTATTGATACATGTATTCCTACTTAAATTCTATGCTACATAAGATAATATATGAATTTTAATATAATTGATATTATTGAATACATCAGACTAAATGCTTCATTTGTTATGTGAAAATTATACTATTCAGCCTACTAAATGTGTAAACATTGTGACATGAGTAGAAGATGAGAAAGTTTGATTAGGGTTTTTGTCTGAGTCTTAGAGAGAAACACACCTTTCTGTATATTTGTCAAAGAGAAAAATGACCCGACGGGTCTTACAATGAGTAGATCATTCTATTTATAGTTTGGGCCTTGACCCACTAATCCTGAAAACTAATGCTAAAAATGATACTGTTGTAAAAATAGCCAAACTACAAAATGGCCCACATGTACAAATTAAATAAACATTTACAGTACTAACCAAACTACAATATTACTTATGCTTTGGCTTAGAAGCTAAATAATCCATTAGCTCAACACCCCCCTCAAGTTGGAGGGGGAAACCACCTTCAACTTGGTCAAGAAATGCTTATGAAGAGCACCGGGGAGGAGCTTAGTAAGAACATCAGCCAACTGATTAGAAGTGGACACATGAGAAAGTTGAATCAAACCATCATGAAGCTTGGTCCGGATAAAATGGCAATCCACTTCAATATGCTTGGTCCGTTCATGAAAAATAGGATTTCTGGCAATGTGTAAAGCAACCTGATTATCACAAAAAACAGAAATAGGAAGTGAAACAATCAGACCAAAATCAGAGAGCAGTCTAGAAAACCAAGTGAGCTCAGCCACCACTTTACTTAGAGCCCTATATTCAGCCTCAGCAGAAGAAAGTGAAACAACCGGTTGCTTTTTGGACTTCCAGCTAATGAGACAACCACCCAAAATAACACAAAAACCTGTGACAGATCTGCGTGTGTCAGGGCAAGCAGCCCAATCACTGTCGGAATATGCATGTATAGAAAAATCAGGAGAAGCAGAGTAAAACAACCCCAAATCAACAGACCCTTTGAGATATCTCAACACATAGAGTGCAGCAGTCATGTGGGGAACCCGGGGACTCTTCAAAAATTGACTCAAGTGTTGTACAGCGAAGCATATCTCAGGTCTAGTGTGAGTAAGGAAAAGAAGCTTGCCCACTAGACTCCTATACTGATCAGGGAAAGGTAAAGGATCACCAACTTCTGCATGCAACTTACAATTGAGCTCTAAAGTACATATGACATGGGAAACATCAGTGCACTCAAACTGCTGAAGTAAATCAGAAACAAACTTCTTCTGGTTGAGTAGAACCCCACCAGGAACAGGAGAAACCTCAATACCCAAAAAATAGTGCAAGGAGCCCAAGTCCTTGATTTTAAATTGGGCATCCAAGAAATGCTTTAGAGCAGAAATTTCAGCAGTATCATCCCCAGTAATGATGATGTCATCGACATAGACTGCTAAAAGAACTAGGCTGCCAGGAACACCCTTGATGAACAAAGAATAGTCATTGAGGGAGTGAGTATATCCCCTGGAGTAGAGAGCTTGGGAAAAATTGGCATACCACTGCCTTGATGCCTGTCTTAAACCATAAAGAGACTTCCTCAATTTACACACAAGGGGGGCAGAACTGGAAGAAGCAGCATTAAGAGTCAAACCCTGTGGTAACTTCATGTAGACTTCCTCATCTAGATCACCATGAAGAAAAGCATTGTTCACATCCAATGCTGGAACTGAGGCAGCATTGAGAATAGCTGAAAAGTTCAGTGACTATAGGTGGTACAGAAGAAGAGCCGGAAAAGGAAGGGAGTTGGCAAACATAATCCTTCAAGTAAGAAGGAGTAGTATGCTGCCTGGAGGATTTTCTAAGAGTTGGAGGATTAGGAGATGAAGGAGGAGGCACATTCTGATTAAAAGGTTGGAAAGAAGAATGCATAGGAGGAGGGATATCAGAATTGAGTGAAGAGACAACAGAGTTAGGAGAGGGAGGAATAAGAGGAGGAGATGAAGGAGGAACTGGAAGAGGGGGAGGTATAGGGTCCTGATACATGGCAGAAGAGGAGAGATGAGAAGTTAAAGGGAAGGGACAGAAGAAGTATGAGTAGCAAAGGGGAAGCAGGTTTCATGGAAAATAACATCTCTAGAAACAAAAGATTTCTTAGTGTCTAGATTGTAGAGCTTGTATCCCTTCTTAGCAAAGGGATACCCCAGGAACACACATGGAATGGCCCTAGGTTGTAGCTTGTCCCTTTGAGGAATAGGAACAGTGGCATAAGCTAGACAACCAAAGGTCCTTAAGTGGGAGTAATTGGGAGGTTGCCCATATAGGATCTCATAAGGTGGCCTGTTTTTAAGGATTCTAGATGGGATTCTGTTCAACAAGTATGTAGCAGTTAAAAGACAATCTCCCCAAAAAGAGATAGGTAGTTTAGATTGAAACAATAAAGCTCTACATGCTTCAAGAAGAGTTCTATGTTTTCTTTCAACAACCCCATTTTGTTGTGGGGTGTGTGGACAAGTAGTTTGGTGAGTTATACGAAGTTGAATAAAAAAGGAAGAACCAGCAGTGCTTGAGCCCAGTTCCAAAGCATTATCACTTCTAATAATTTGGACCTGTGCATTAAATTGGGTTTGGACCATGACTAAGAAAGCCTTGATCATGGAGAAAGCGTTACTCTTTGATCCCAATAAATGAGTCCAGGTGGCCCTTGAAAAATCATCAACAATGGTAAGAAAATACCTTGAACTAGAGGAAGTAGGTGTATGATATGGGCCCCATGCATCAACATGAATCAATTGAAAAGGTCTGGTTGTACTAATTGAACTATCAGGGAAAGGGAGTCTAGTTTGTCTAGCCATAGGACAGACAAAATAAGGAAAAGACTGCCTAGAAGAAAGAGAAGAAGACAGAACATGAATATGTTTCATATTAGCAAAAGAAATGTGTGCCAATCTTTGATGCCAAATCAGGTTCATATCATTCATAGCAACATTATTACACAAGGGTGAACTAGTACCGGAAACATCATTGGAACTAGAAATAGAAACAAGTTTGCAAGGTTCAACTACATCCTTAGGACAAGAAATAGAAACAGTGTTGCATGAATTTGAAGTAGAAGAAATTGAAGAATCTGATGGTTGCACCCAAGTGAACTTGTACAGGCCAACCTCCTCTTTACCAAGATCCAGAGGCATCTTCAGAGAAGGGGCCTGTAACATGTGCAACAAACAAGAAGTAGCAGTGAACAACACTATGCAATGTAGTTGTTTGATTAGTTTATGAACAGAAATTAAATTGTGTTGGAATGAAGGGACAAACAACACATTGTGAAGTGTGATTGATGGAGTTAAAGCAAATGAACCAGTGGAGGTCACCTTCACTTTGTATCCATTAGGAAGGGTTACAAGGTAGGGGATAGTTAAAAGTGTAATATCAAAGAGTAACTCTTTATTAGAAGTCATGTGATTAGAAGCTCCTGAATCTATTATCCAGGAGACAGAATGAATCTGAGTAAGCAAGCAAAGTTTAGAATCAGAAACTGGACTTTTAGTTAATAGAGTACCAGCAAAATTGGCAGAGCACATGAGATTGGCTTGAGAATTGGAAGCATCTCCCACTTGAGAGTGTTGTAACAGACTGATCAGTTGATCATACTGTTGCTTGCTCAGACCTGGGATAATGGACCCCTGTCTATCAACATTGGAAACATGATTGGTTGATTCATCTAAACTCCCAGCAGATTCACCCTCAGAATTAGTTTGTACTGCAGTAGATACATGAGCTGCAGCCTTCTTACCCTTGTTAAACCTTGGACTTTGTGGATACCCATGGAGTTTATAGAACTTGTCAACCAAATGCCCAGATTTCTTTCAGTATTTGCAGAATAAAGGTGCTCTATTCTGATCAAAGTTAATTCTTCGTGCATAAGGTCTGGGAGAGGTAGAATTGGGAGTAGTACTAGAAGTTGTACTAGGATTGAAACCAAAACCAAAAGCAATAGGCCTAATTTGTGTGCTAATATTGAAAGACATAGAGTCAGGATTGAATTGAGTGTGGGACTGGACTTGTCTCTGCTTTTCATCATTAAGAAGAATGTTATAAGCACTGTCAAGGCTAGGAGGAGGTTGCATCATAAGAAGATTACTCCTCACCCCCATATATGCCTCATTTAACCCCATGAGAAACTGAAAAAGCTTATTTTCCTCCCCCTCTTGCAAAATACCAGGCTTTGCAGCACAATCACACCTTTGCCCATGGTTAGTACATATCACTCCCAACTCATCCCATAGCCTTTTCAGTTTATTGAAGTATGAAGCTATGTCTAATGCACCCTGGGAAGTGTAGGCAAGTTCCCTTTTTAGTTCAAATATTTTGGTTCTATTTGCAGTCCCATACCTAGTTTATAACTGTACCCAAATACTTTGAGCAGTTTCAGAGTACTGTACACTTTCAGCTATCTCAGGGGATAATGATGCTGTCAACCATGATATTACCATGTTGTTGCACCTATCCCACAATTTTTGTTCAGCCCCAATAGTAGCAGGTCGAAGGCATGTACCATCTATTTTGTTTTTAGCAGATAAAGCAACTATCATTTTTCTCCTCCAACCCCCAAAACCAATACCCGAAAAAGGAGCAGGAACCAACGAAATGCCAGGAATATCAGATGAATGTACAAAAAGAGGACTTGAAGGGTCAGGGGAAAATGTATCAGTAGAACCCATGGCTATCACACAGTGTCGATAAAATGACAAATACAGAGAATATATTTGTAACCAAATTTCAATACAAAAAATTGCATGCAACAGTCCTAAACACAAGAAGAGGAACGAATTTACCCAACTTCTTCGCTACCGGAGAAGAACGGCCTTCAGATAGCAGAAACCATAGCTAACCCTAGCTTCAAGAGCCGAGCAACTCAGAGTGTGAAGGTTTCTTCAAATCTCAACCAGAACGTCGGAAAAAAATTACCCTAACGCTAGTCTAGAGCACAGATCGACAAAAAGATTGTACCTTTTGAAGAGAAAATCTCCGATTTTCTCGAACAATCGGAGACCAAAAAAAACCAGAAAACTCAACCAAAAATGACCGGGGTAGGATCGGAAGAACGAGCAGCTCGAGATGCACCGGGATCACCGCTCTGATACCATGTAAACATTGTGACATGAGTAGAAGATGAGAAAGTTTGATTAGGGTTTTCGTCTGAGTCTTAGAGAGAAACACACCTTTCTGTATATTTGTCAAAGAGAAAAATGACCCGATGGGTCTTACAATGAGTAGGTCATTCTATTTATAGTTTGGGCCTTGACCCACTAATCCTGAAAACTAATGCTAAAAATAATACTGTTGTAAAAATAGCCAAATTACAAAATGGCCCACATGTACAAATTAAATAAACATTTACAGTACTAACCAAACTACAATATTACTTATGCTTTGTCTTAGAAGCTAAATACTCCATTAGCTCAACAAAATGTAGCTCATTAATATGTGACTTGTGAGAACTACTTTTCTCAAAATTTTCAACTAAAAACTTTATTATTTTATGTAAACTTTATGCTGAAATTATTTTTCGTACCCTTTCAACCAAACGACGCGTAATATTGTTCCAACAATCCAACGTTTGTACCAAACCCATCATGGAAAAAAGAAAGTGCTCCAAAAATTGCAGAGACTTGTCACTTCTTTTAATCTTTCCTCCAATTTTCCTGTCGGTTCACAAGGTCATTATTGTCATTTCACCCCACAAAAACATCAAATCCAACATTGTCTAGCATTTGCAGTTAAAATAAAATAATGACGCCAAAGCTTCCTTAAAGTGCATTTTACTTTCAAGAATTATCAATGCTTTCTTCTTATGCCTCATTTATAGATCTTGCTAAGTCAAAAACCCCCTTACTATTTACAAAAATTTCCCAAAGATAATGCAATCCTTACCTGACCCTGAAACAGAAGATGATACAAGAATACCTCAAGCTTCTCTTTAATGGCAAATACTAAAAAGCTCCCTCTTTTCTTCTTCCTCTTTGTTGTCTTTTGCTGCTGCTTCTCCACATCAATTTCCAGTTTTGTACCAGGTAACACATGTTTTTTTTTCTTTTTTTAAGGTTTCTTGGTTTTTATGTTTGTCTTATGAATATGGTGTCTGAATGTGTTGCAGAGATAAAAGTGCAGCAAGATAAAGATGAACCATATGTAGGAGTGAACATAGGTACAGATGTTTCCAATTTTCTATCACCATCAGACTTGGTTGCTTTTCTGCAATTACAGAAGATAACACACATAAGGCTTTTTGATGCTGACCCTGATATGCTCAAAGCATTAGCCAAGACTAAAATCAGAGTTATTATTAGTGTACCTAATAACCAAATTCTTGCTATTGGTTCTTCTAATACTACTGCAGCTGCCTGGATTGGGCGAAATGTAGCAGCTTTTTACCCTGAAACTCTTATCACAGCAATTGCAGTTGGAGATGAACTCTTGACCACTGTACCAAGTTCAGCTCCTTTGCTTATGCCAGCTATTGAGTCACTTTATAGTGCTTTAGTGGCTGCAAATTTACATACCCAAATCAAGATTTCAACCCCAAATTCTGCTTCCATTATTCTTGATCCTTTTCCACCTTCCCAGGCTTTTTTCAATCAGTCAATGAGCTCAGTTCTTTCTCAGTTATTGCAGTTTTGTTCAAGAACACAGTCACCTTTGATGATGAATTTGTACCCTTACTATGTTTTTATGCAGAATAAAGGGGTTGTTCCAATAGACAACTCTCTTTTTAAGCCCTTGACACCTTCTAAAGAGATGGTGGATCCTAATACTTTGCTTCATTACACCAATGTGCTTGATGCTATGATTGATTCAGTCTATTTTTCCATGAAAAATCTCAATGTTACAGATGTGGTAGTTCTTGTTACTGAGTCAGGGTGGCCTTCAAAGGGGGATTCTAAAGAGCCTTATGCTACAATTGACAATGCTGATACATATAACTCCAATTTAATTAAACATATATTTGATCGTAGTGGTACACCGTTGCATCCGGAAATTACTTCTAATGTGTACATATATGAGTTGTTCAATGAGGATTTGAGGTCACCCCCTGTGTCCGAGGCGAATTGGGGGCTGTTTCATGGGAATTCGACCCCCGTTTACTTGCTTCATGTTTCTGGAAGTGGTACATTCTTGGCTAATGACACCACTAACCAAACGTATTGCATAGCGATGGATGGGGTTGATAAGGGGACTTTGCAAGCTGCTTTGGATTGGGCTTGTGGACCGGGGAGGGCGAATTGCTCCGAAATTCAACCAGGGGAGAGTTGTTATCAGCCTAATGATGTGAAGAACCATGCTTCATATGCATTTGATAGCTATTATCAGAAGTCAGGAACATCTCCTGGTTCTTGTGACTTCAAGGGAGTGGCTATGATCACCACATCTGATCCAAGTAAGTCTATCATAAGCTTAGTCTCTATATAGAGTATATTATTTTTCCTTTCTATTTCAAGAAAAGATTAGTTCAATGCATTAAAAATGAAATCTTGAAGTTTTAGTTGTGGATTTATGAGCTACAATTAGTTTGTCAACAATGAGAGAGCTGAAATGGATGACAAAGAAGTGCTCCGTTGTTAGGTGATTTAGGCATTTTGTCCCCAACTATGTTATGTTCAACATTATGGTGTAAACTATTTGATGAACTATCAACAACAGAAAGTTTGATGGCCTTTTTAGGTTGATACCGTGACACTGTAATCACAAATGTCGCATTCAGTGCTTTCCAGACCCACAATGGATCTTTGGTGCCCACTTGGATATACAGCCACAAGTGCCTCATTCAAAATTGGATGGTGGGAAAAAGTTTGGGAACAGGATTTTCAATTTTTTCATAGTTATTGTTCCATTTTAGTGGACACACAAATAGAAGTGTACTTAATATTCAATTTTATTAAATAACATACTAGCATGGGATGTTGCTGTGACTTAACGATCAAATGAAGTGGGTGAAAATCATAGGTCGCCAGGGTTCAAATCCCATCAAAGACAAAAAATACTAAATGATTTCTTCCATTTTGTCTAAGCCTTGGTGTACAGAGCTACGCAGCACATATGTTGCATGAAATTGTGGTGGTGCACACAAATTTTGACACCACAATTATTAGGAAAAAAGAAAAAGAAACATATCAATAATAGAATGGAACCGTAGCGCCAACTTGGATATAGAACCACAAGAATTCATGTCTTTTCATAGAATTAAACTTAACCAGCCTATGTTGTGGCTTTTAAGCCTTTATTTGGAATAGAGAACTTACATCTTGTTGTTCATATCTTTAGCCAGCAATTCTATGGCTCCACTTGTTTCATGTTTTTAGTGAAGTCTATTCTAAATTATTAGCTGAAACTCTGAACTTATGTCTTCCTTTGTGGGGAATATTTGCAGGTCACGGGAGTTGTATATTTCCAGGAAGGTGAGCATAATTTTGGTCTTTTTCTTTTCCATTCCATTTGTCCTTGTCTTTCTCATTTCCCTATGCTATTTTAGCTGTAAAAGCATAGTAGTTTTCTAATTTCTTGGTTTGGAACTTTTATTTACAAGCTATATAAATTACTAAAATGCAGCAAGACAGTAAGCAATAAAACAACTCAGGTGGTGAATGCAACACAAGCAAGTGGAGCAAACACAATAAGATTTATTGGAGCAGAGACAAGTATATTGGACAAGAATGTGCATGTTTTATTTGGTGTTGCTTTGTGTTTGTTTTATTATTCATTGATTCAGGTACAATTAAGTTAGTTCTTTAGCAGAAGTTTTTTCTTTGTTTAATAAAAAAGTAGTATTTCATTGTGGAGGCCAGTAATGTTTTGCAGAGGAGTGTTTATTCTGTTGATGATTATTTTTTGGGGAGGATCACATGTAAGGGATTCTTTGGTGGTACCTTTTTGTAGAAAAGTTGTACTTAAGTTGTATTTAATGAGATTCTTGGAAGCAGGAGAAGTGGAAACCAATGTGTAGATTTTAGTTTTGAAAAACAGTTGAACAATTGAAAATTTTAATAGATCAAAATTAGTTAAATATTTTACTTTGCTGCAAAACTATTTTTGGATAGTCAAAGAATTGAAACAATAGATTAAGAAAAATATAAAATGGGAATAAAGAAGTAAAAAGTATTTTTTTTCTATTTTTTATTTTATATATAAAGAACAGTCCTCTGGTTCTCTTTTGTTTATTGGGAACCAGAACAAAAAACAGATCTTCTTTTGCCTCAAAATTAGAATACTTTTCTACTATAAAGCACCTACTTTAGTTCTGAAACTAAACAGGACCAGTAGTAGCTCTTTATTTCTTTAGATTTTTCTTATGTGGTAAAGTTTTTTCATGATTCATATTTATGGTTTCTTTACTTCTTTAGGTTGAAGTGATAGGGAAATAATGGAAGAGCCCACATGTGGTAGTGAGGCTTGCTTTGTACTTATGGTTTGGGGTCACTCTCAGATACTACAACTTACTGCCTTGAGATTTGGATTTAATGTATATTGGCAGTTTATTTAATATTGGTACTTGTTGGCCTTTCAATTTATCAAAATTGTCAAATCTGCTGGAGTTCTAGCTCTATGTAGAGTGTAGGTGGGATGCTTTGGCTCTATTCCCTATGATATTGTCACTTCAAAAAAGAAGCAAGAATCATGCTTACTCTGATAATTTTATACCATCGCTATATTCTCTTGATATAATAATTTAAGTGAAGATCTTTGGTAAATAAATATTTGACCAACCCCATGTCTCCTAATATATGTACATAATCACATATTAATCCTTCTTTTAAGAGAAAAAAGTTTTCCATATCACAGCTCAATGTTAAATTGGAAGTATCAATTCCACCCTTTTACTTGGCAAAGACATTTAAATTACGAATCTCACCGAAACAAAACAAAACAAGGAGGAGAAACAACATGGTATTTCTAATAAAGAAGTCACAAGAATGTACGAATAATGAGACAATGTCACAGTTTAGTTGTTTTTAAGCACTTGTAAATGGAAAAATGTAGCTGACACGACCAAGTTGTTTTGTGTATTTGAGCCCCATTTTCCTTTTGATGCTTCACACATGTGTATTTATGGTTTTATGATTTGCGGGGTTGGTTAGTTTCGTTCCAAGAAGGTGCTGGGTTGATTTGGACCCTTTGGTTCTTGGATTAGAAGCCTAAGTTGAAAATGTTGACCAAAGTTTGACTATTGTGAAAGTGACCACGGAACGGTGTTTTGATGGCTCCGTTCCGTTAGATTCGTATTGTGATTTTGGACTTGAAAGTATGCCCGGAATTGAATTCGAAGGTCCCTAGGTTGATTTGACTTGCTTTGCCGAAAGTTGGCAATTTGAGGTTTAGAAATTTTTCGAAGTTTGACCGTATGTTGACTCTATGACTATCGGGTTCAAAATGTGGTTTTGGGACTTGGAATAGGTCCGTTATGCTACTTGGAACTTGTATGCAAGATTTGGTGTGATTTGGAGTTGGTTTGGTAGGATACGGACGCTTAGTCACGATTCCAGAAGTTCTTGAACTTTTCCTTGAATTTCATGCGTTTTGATGTCTCTTCCTTTTCTTTTGCCGCATTTCGCTCAAAGGCTTAAAGGGTGCATCAAGTTGTTTGCAAGGGCCAACTTGATCCTCTTCCCCAGAGATCTCAGATGAGGGAACCCTGGGAGAGCCCCCGACTCCAACTACCATCCATGTACGATCCATACTAGATCTGACTAACTGCCCATCCTACCTTCTCTACGTTCTTGACACCCATCTTTGTCTTAGTAGAGTCTTTCAATGGCACGTTTCGGTCCTCTTCTCCATTACTTAGAAAAAGTGATCCACCAGTTCAGGTATATTTGTGGTTCTAGATGTTATTTTGGTATTTTGATTGCGTGAGCAAGTTTGTATGATATTTTTAGACTTGTTTAGATGTTGGTTTGGAGCCCCAAGGGCTCAGGTGAGTTTCGGACGTGTTTTGAATTAGATTGAACTCATTTTGGGTTGATGGTGTGCTGGTGCTGCAGTTGTGGTAATTGCGAGCTCCAGCCTCGCAATTACAAAGTGAATAATGGGGAAGCAGGCATTTCGCAATTGCGATGCCACACTCGCATGTGCGAAGATAGGCTACTCTGGGCAGGATCGCATTTGTGATATTTTTAGTTGTATTTGCGATGGCACAGGGTTCGCACAATGTCGCATTTGCGACTTCCCACATAGGCTGTCAGTTCCCCATTTGCGAAGCATTCTTCGCAATTACAAATCCAGTATCGCAATTGCGACATTTGCAACTAAACAAGAGGGTTGGGAGTCGGGATTTCATTTAAATTTTTCTCATTTTATAATCCTAGACTCGGTAAGAGGCGGCTTGGAGACGGGATTTTCACCTACAATCATTGGGTAAGTAGTTTTTAATCAATTTCCAACTATATTTCATGATTATATATGAGATTTAACATCAAATTTATGAGATCTAAGTTTTATAAAATGAAATATTGGGATTTGAGAGTCGAATTGGACTCGGATTTTTAAAACAAATCAAATATATAGACTCGTGGAATTATGGGTAGTCAAAATCTACCCTTGAATCCGGGTTTTGATCGGACGGGCCCGGGGTTGACTTTTGGAGAATTATGTAAAGATCATATCTTTATCTATAGTAATTGGTTTCCCTAGCATTGTTTGATGATATTAAGTCATTTTTGATTAGATTCGAGCTGTGTGGAGGCCAGTTTTAAGCAAAAAGCTATTTTTAAGGGTTGATTTGGCATAGTCGAGATAAATATCTATTGTGTGGGGGAACTACCCTTAGAATTTGGGTTGTTTGTATTAATTGAATTATGTGGAAGGCGTGTACACAAGGCGACGAGGGTGTACACGGGCTCATATGTGGTATTTTGACCGGTTTAGACTCCTAGGCTCCTTTCATGCATTTAATTAAAATTGTCATATCATGTTATATCTTCCATTGTTAGTTTAACCTTACATGCCTTATTTGATGTTGGTGGCACATGTTTTACATTTTATTGTTGAAATTACTCTTATATGCCTTAGTTAAAGATGTTACCTCCCTTGTTGTCATGTTACCTCATTTATTGTTGAGTTATTCTTATTTGGAGTTGCTATTATATGATGCCTCTTTGTGTTGAGTTCTTCTCATGCATTTGGATGCACTGGCGTAGTCAAGAATCTCGCCGAAGGTGTTCAAACTTTAAACAAGTCAATAAATTTTTTTGTCGATGAACGGTGTACCAAAATTTTTAAAATACATCTAAGCAGCATTTAGTTAAATAATAAAAATACATGTAATCGAACTATAATTTTATAAATCAAAATTAACATAAAAAAGACAATAATAGAAATTTTCTACTAATAGAAGTAAGCACAAGGATTTGTAGTCTGTACTCTATAGAGAGCTTTTGTTAAAGAATTTTTTTTAGAGTTTAATTTTTAAATTATATTATAATTTATTTAAGAAATAACTTTTAATTAAAAAACTACTTTTAAGATTAGTTATTTGTCTTTATATAAATTTTAAGTTCTAACCGTTATTTTATTTAAAAATAATTAGATTGAAAAAGAGTCAAATAAACCATATGTGGTGTAGCCTTCGTTTAATTTTGACAAACAAAATGGGTAAATAACTTTGAACCCGTAAATAATATATCACTGTGAACATCCTGGACCGCTAGACTGCCGCATTCAATTATGTTAAGGGTATTCAAAATATAATATATAGTCATATAAAGTAGTATTTGAGTTATGTACATAATATATAATTTTTTGACGATGGGTGACCACTTGACTACCTTGGTATAGTGTGGCTACACCACTGTTTGGATGTAGTTACCATTTCAAACTATCTCTTTCGTTGTTAAGCTTACATTATACATTTAAATTGGAAATTGTCATTTCGTGGGAATACCTTCATTTTGAATTTTGATGTTGAAGTCGTGAAAGCTATTAACCTATTGAGGTTGAAGTTGTTGATTATTGAGCTATGTTCCCTTGTTGAATATTCCTCATTCATTTTGCTATTTTGGGATTCATGTACACATTGTGGTTGAGCCGTGGAGTGTACATTGTGGTAGCATTACATATTGTGATTTTGGCAATATTGTGGCATTTGGGCACGTGTGGTGCGAGTTGATTATTGTGTTGTGATATTGATGTGCATGCGGCGCTATAAGGATAATTTTTAATATGAATGCAGGCGAGATAAGGTGGGATTTATGCGCGTGTTGCGGAATTACTTGAAGCCACGCGGCGAGATGAGGGGGCTAAAGCGCATGTAGCTATTTCGGAAAAATATTTTCAAAAATATAAATACAAGGCTCATGCGGTGATATAAGAAAGATTGTGATAATAAATTATGATATGTAGATATGAGGTGTGGTGCCTCGGTTATGATTCTTGTTGTACATTCTATGTTCAAAAGGCGTGTTGGTTGAACAATTTTGTATATTCTTCATTTGTCTTATTTGTATCTTGTTCGTATATGATTAATCGTAGTTCTTATCATGTATTCGGTCCTTGCTGCTTTTATTGCCTTAAATTCCATTGTTAGCCTGTACTGTTGTACTGCCTTGTTGTCATTCATCTCTTTGCTTCCGTAATTAGACTATCTTATAATCTGTTCAATTTTTCTTGTCCTAGTAGGTGTCTTGACCTTACCTCGTCACTACTCTATCGAGGTTAGGCTTGATACTTACTGGATACCGTTGTGGTGTACTCATATTATGCTTTTGCACATTTTTGTGCAGATCCAGGTACATCCGCTTGTGCCGAACACCAGTGATTGACCAGTTATTCGGGAGACTTCAAGGTATATCTGCTCGACGTTCGTAGGACTCGAAGTCACCTTCTGCTTTTAGTTATATTACTGTTATTTTCTGTTCAAAAAAGTATTGTATTTCGAGATTATTAGCACACTCTCTATAGAGCTTATACTCGGTTCCACCAGGGTTTTGAGAGTTATTTGACAGCTGAATTGTTTGAGTTTTATTATGATAATTTAAGTCGTGTTTAAGTTGTTATTTCCGCTATTTCTCAATTTATGTTAGACTTAGCTAGTCTTAGAGACTAGGTGCCATCACGACATACTAAGGTGAAAATTTGGGATCGTGACAAAAAGCAAACATACTGTTGAAATTACTGCCTCAACAGCTGGAAATTTTGCATAACTGCTGAAGTTCGAAATCTGCTCAAAGCAAGGAAGTTGTTGAGATAAATTAGCCTGAAACTGTTAATAGAATCTTATCTTTCTGTTGCTATTTGTTAGGATATAGCTGTTAAGGATAATCCGCAGCTAATTTTTCTGCTTTTCTTTAGAGCTTTTCAGTTATAAATTCTTGTATAAATATGACTTTGATTATTGAATAAAATATAATGAGCAGTATATTCATATCTCCTTTATTCCTTTGCTTATATCTTGCTTTAAATTCCAACATATTGGTATCAAGAGCCTACCATCTTGAGGACTTGTGAGTAGAGAGTGAACCAAATACCAACTATTCCACCCAAAGCACATCACAATACATTCTTTAAACTGTTATCTTAAATAGTTTATAGAAAATGGATTCTGAATCGAGCTTCTTAACTCCACCAGTCTTCAACGGTGAGAATTATCAAGCTTGGGTAATTAGAATGACAGTTCATGTTGAAGTACTAGATCTCTGGGAAGTAGTAGAAGAGGACTACGAAGTAACTCCTCTTGGAAATAATCTAACAATTAACCAGGTAAAAATTCACACGGAGAAAAAGATAAGGAAAGCCAAAGCCAAAGCATGTCTTTTCTCTGCGGTATCACCTTCAATTCTTACTAGAATTATGAAATGCAGTTTGCAACAGCAATTTGGGAGTATCTCAATGAGGAATACAAAGGAATGAAAGAGTGCAAAATATGCAAGTGATGAATCTAATTTGATAATTTGAAATGAAGTAAATAAAAGAATCAAAAACTATAAAGGATTATTCAGACCAATTACTCGCCATAGACAACAAGTTGAGATTGTTTGGTAAGGAATTTAATGACGAAAGAATTGTTAAAACATTTCTTGTAAAACTGCGTGAGAAATATGAAGCCACGATCTCTTCTTTAGAGAATTCCAAAGATCTGTCAAGTATTACCTTGGCAGAACTTATTAAAGCTTTGCAGGCATTGGAGCAGAGGAGAATAATGAGGAAGGAGAGTTTTGTCGAAGGAAATTTTCAAGCTAAATCACAGAACAATGATTCAAACAAAGGCACAAAGAAGAACAAGAATCAATAACAATAACAATCAGGGAGGAGCTCATCCACCCCGCCCTCATTGCAAAAAGGACAAATCATCTTCAACAAAAATGTTAGTGGAGACCAGATGTCAAGTGCAACAAATGTGGTCAACTAGGCCATGTTGAGAAGGTATTCAAGTCATAACCACAACATGAGGAAGCCAAGGCCGCTGCAAATCAACATCAAGAAGAACAGCTATTTGTAGCAACTTGTTTTGCTAGCAATAATAGTTCTGAAAGCTAGTTAATTGATAGCGGATGCACAAATCATATGACCAATGATCAAGAGCTCTTTCGAGATCTAGATCGCTATGTCATTGGCAAAGTTAGGAGTGGAAATGGAGAATTACTCGATGCGAAAGGAAGAGGAACCGTCGCAATTGAAAGCCTTATAGGCTTGAAACTTATAACTGATGTTCTTTTTGTTCCCGATCTTGATCAAAACCTCTTAAGTGTTGGGCACCTACTTGAAAATGGTTTCAAGTTGTTGTTTGAAGATAAAGCGTGTCTGATCAAAGATGTTGATAACAAAGAGTTGTTCAAGGTCAAGATGAGAGGTAAAAGCTTTTCCTTGAACCTGCTGGAGGAGGAACAGGCCGTAGTTGTCCAGTTAGCCAATAACTCAGAACTATCGCACAAAAGACTTGGACATTTCCATCATGATGCAATACTTTTCATGAAAGAAAATTGATAATAGGTGAATTTGACTATAATCACGCACCAAATAATCACCTTCTTGTGAACTTTTAATGTGGAAAATGACAACAAAATGCTCTTATTAGTGCTTTACATGATTTGCAGGTGATATAGGTGTAAGGAAGGCTAAGGAGCGGTTTTGGAGTCAACTATTGATGAAAAGAGGCTAATTGTCGAATTTCCAAAGTAACCCATTCAAAACAGGCCAAAATGTCCGGGTACAAGTTCCACCGCGGTTCTACCGCGACCGCGGTGAAACCGCGGTGGAAGGCAGTCTCTGAAGGTTGAAGATTCCGCGAAGGCGTTTGACCGCGGTTCTACCGCGACCGCGGTAGAACCGCGGTGGGCACAGTAAACTTCGGGGACTTAAGTGTAAAACACGGGATTTTTAGACCTAAACCCTATATAAAACGCTAGACTTCGCCCAAAAGAGGCATGTATTGATTTCTAAGGGTTCTTAGCAAGAAAAACAATTGTGAGAAAGTACTCTAAACATCTTTCTTCTTTTCTTTTGATTTTATGATGAATTCAAGCTTAGTTTATTCTCTCATAGTCATGAGTAGCTAAATTCCTTGTCTAAGGCTTTGATGGACCCTATTGAGTGATGAACTTCTTGTTTATGTGAATACAAATTGCTAGTTAAATCTTTATTTGTTCAACTTCGTGTTCGTTGTAGTTAATTGACAGGATCCTCAATTAGCTGTGCCTATTTAGTGTGCATAACTTGGAAAAGAGTGCATATTTAGGGTATTGTTGAACAACACCACTCCTAGATTATTAGAGGAATCTATAATTGCGGGTTTAAAGGCGGGATTAGGAATAACGAAGCCTTGGGTGCAATTTAAATTGAATTGTGCGAATTTAAGCAAGCTAGTGTATCTCGGGAGAGTGCAATAGTAGATTACTGTGATTACTCGGGAGAGATTTGCGGTAAGATTAGCGTTCATGATTGATAGAGATGTGTGGGTAAATTTGTATGAGCATAAACAGAAGGGATTTCATCAATAGGGGAAATCATTGCCTTAGCTTTTTTTTCATAATTGTTTACAACCCTTCTAATTTAGTTATAGCCTTTTATTTACTTGCAAGTTAGTTATTAAAGAACAATCAACTGAGAATTTGAATATTTGGGAAGCTGGTTCTGAAGACTTGGTGGGTCTGAAGGTAGCAGTTGATAGGTTAACTCTCTGTGGGATTCGACTCCGGACTTGTAAACCGGATTATATTTGCAGCGACCGCATTGTCCTTTTATACGGCATAGTTGGGCGTGATCATGTTGCAATGTGCCCGCGTAGTATTCCTATTTGTGAATACACTTGAATGGAAACTTATCTTACTTCAAGAAATCTACCGTCTCCACTCTAACATGGCTACACAAAGATATTTATTATAGGTTTTGGTTTAGCCTCTTTATCTTCCAGCGAAATTCCCACTATAAGTTAGGATTCTCCTGCCGCCTTAACAAACCAAATCCTTTTAGAACTCCTATTATGGCGATTGATCTGCTTCCCGCATCGAAAATTACTTCTCACAAACCACCTTTAATTATCTATATAAGGATGTGTGCCCTCCAATTTACAAGCATCAATTAGCTGCACAACGCCATTGTAGGTTTGCCTTCGGCAAATGGAAAATACTAGAAGGCAATTTCTTCTTCTGCATATTTCCCTTGCTTTTATTTTTTTCTCTTTTTCTTTTTTGTAGGCCAAGAAGAGAAGGACGAGCTCTTGCATGAATATGGTGATTAGGATGTGAAGGAATGGGTACTCATCCATGTTCAAATATCGGAGAGATTACTCTCATGGACCAACCAGGGGCGGACCTACATGGGGAGGTGAGGGGTCATCGGCACCCGTTAGCCTCGGCAAAAATACACTATATATATTATATATATATATATATATATATATAATATATATATAATTAAATATTAATTATATATATATATATATATATATATATATATATATATATATTATTATATAATATATATACAGCAAGGACCCCCTTAAATAAATTTACGTGTGCACCCTAAACACAAAAGTTGGACAGAGGAGTTGGTTTAAGAAAGCTTCTCAAAATTCCTTTCAATTCTTTGATTGTCTCAAGTTCGATTCCTCTCTCCTAACAACTTTTTATAATTCTACTGTACTTTTACCTTTTTAGTAGTCAACTAGTTATATTTTATAACCTTTCTGAATTTAATTATAATTTGATACTTCTACATAATAATAAACTTAAAACTTAATTAACCTTTTTTTCAAATTCCCGCCTCATTCAAAAGTTAGTTTTCTGCATCTCTTTCTAAATTCGATGTCCTATGGTGACGACAACGAAACTGTATTTGAGTCCCTCTTCTTTGATTTTATTTGAGTCAGTTTTTTCATATTTGAAAATATTACGCTAGAAATATTATTACAAATATTTGCGTTTTCAATTTATGTTAAATTATACTCAGATTACAATTGACTCTTGCATCACTTTGAGGAGAAAGCGTTAAATTATATTTCAGGTATGAACATACTATATTAGTTAAGGAGAAAAAGGTTTTTATTGATTCAGTATTAATTTAGTGATATTACTTACAATATGAATGGTCCAATGGAGCCTGTCGATTATCTAAAACAATCTACCTAAAAAATTAAAAATAGAAGAAATATCCTTCTTTGATTGAGAAGGAAGGATCCTTCTGTGATTGAGAAGAAATATCCTTAGCGTGATTGAAGAAATATTATTTTGCTTGAATTGTTATTTTTAGGACATTTCTTGTCTTATGAATTTAGATAACGTATTCTTGGCGAAGATTAATTATTTCACTCCAAGTTTATAGTTTTTTAAGATACAATGCCTCTCATTTATAGAATGAGTATTGATGTGAAATCACATAATATTTCGGCCCTGATATGACGTGGACCGATTGTACTTTATGATATGTTAGTACCAAATTAATGATATTCCGATAATATCGAAAGTTTGTATTTTGATGATAACTATCAATTATCATTAAGTTTTTATAGACTTGAACATCGAACTTTTATCGCTATCAGAGTGCTTGTATACTTAAAAGGATGTGCCCCCGCTATGCTTCAAATCCTGCGGTCCGCCTTGTGGCCCAACTAGCGGAAAGATTACTCTCAATATGGCCCGACTAGTCGGAGAGATACTCTCAATGTGGCCCGACTACCGGAGAGATTACTCTCAAAATGCCGACTACCGGAGATATTACTCTCAATGTGGCCCGACTACCGGAGAGATTACTCTCAAAAGACATGGCAGATAACCGGAAGAGATTACTCTCAAATGTGGCCCGACTACCGGAGAGATTACTCTCAAAATGGCCCGACTACCGAGAGGAGGACTACTCTCAAAATATAGCCCGGACTACCGGATCCGGAGAGCCAACTTAAGGTGCAAAGGGAGACTCATATGTCCATCTTAAGATTTGGAAAGTTATAGTTCCTTTTAGGGACAAACCACGAATGATTACCGACTTAAGGTGCAAAAGGACTCATATTTCCACCTTAAGATTGGAAAGTTATAGTTCCTTTTAGGGACAAACCCACGAAGAGGCCGACTTAAGGTGCAAAGGAACTTATATAGTCCACCTTAAGATTTGGAAAATTATTAAAGCTTCAACTTGAAAGACTTCATGGACTTGATGACGTCGACTTGAACACTTGGAAAACTTTGAAGATTTTGGCAGACTTTGCACATTTCAACTTAAAGAACGACAAACTTGAAGATTCGGCGGACGGATTTGACGTTTCAACCTGAAAAAATTTGAGGTGCTCAAATACTTCCACTTGGAAGACCGACGAGTTTGAGGACCTCAACTTGAAGACTTGGAGTTAAAATATTTGCGACGTTAAGACCGAAGAATTTGAATACTTAAACTTGAAGACCGACGGACTTGGATAACTTCAATCTTGGAACTTGGGAGGCTTAAATATTTCAACTGATAGAGTGGCGAACGTGAAGACTTCAACTTGAAGATCGACGGACTTGAAGATTTCAACTTGCAAGACCGACGGACTTGAAGACTTCAACTTGGATGACTTCGAGAGGCTTAAATATTTCAACTTGAAGGGGGGTGGAAAACCTTAAGGCATAGCGAATCCCCAGACTTCAATTCAAATGCTGCAGCCTCCTAAAAGATATTAATCATTTCATTGAAGACACAAATTTACCATAGCGGCATCCCTAGACTTTGATGCAAATATTGTCATCATTTCCAGTGAAGACACCATTTTACCATAGCAACTTGCCCCCATCAAATCAAATTAGGATCCAAAGTTCAACAGGAGCGTTTTAGCTTTGATTTTACATTCCATTCATACTTCACTCAGACAATAATGGGCACTATGTATCTTTTGAAATCATGCGAAGACTGGAACTCAGAATGAAACTCTAAGTTGCCTTACGTACCTCCGTGAAGAGGATCAAAATCATACCGTAGTTCAGAATGGGTAATTATTTATTTTATTTATTTTTATTTTATTTTTATTTTTTTGTTTTTTTAATTATGTCCTGACTTTGCCCTAGGCCGCCTCTTTCGAGGTTTTCAACAACTTAGACGGACTTTTTTTTGCTTTTTTTATGTCCTAACTTTGCCAAGGCCGCCTCTTTCGAGGTTTTCAACCTAGCGGACTCTTTTTATTTTGTGGGGGCCGTACACAGTTTAGACTCACCTACGGAGACCAGGAGTGTAGAAAACATGCAGTTTAGGCTTCATGTCGTCAAGCGAGCGTCGCAATTTCAAGAGATAACACTTTCTTTAAGAATTTCCATTTGATGCGGCCGATTCTCATGCCGTCTGCAATTAACCAGCTTGTAAGACCCACTTGAATAAGCTTCTTGCACGACATATGGCCATTACCCGTAGGAGAGAAGACATGTCTCAACAATGTGCAATGATTTATAAGACACAAAGAACGAAGTCATGAGCTGGTACAAGTTTGAATGAGAAGCACCAAAGAAGACA